>NW_027112014.1:1485475-1491202 GCF_000696795.3 Halyomorpha halys
AACTAACGAAAAGTTTCTTAAAAAAAAAAAACATTCCACTTTACATAAATGAATAATTATTTAAATTTCCAAAATAAGAATTTTATTAATAAAATGAAAAAAAGCATTTTAATTTAAAAATATAAAAAAAATAATTAAATTAAAATATTCTTTTAACTAACTAAATCGTATGATTTAAACGCTACCGAAAAAAAAATCTCAATAAACGAAAATTTAAATATTTATTATTACATTCTAATATATTTAGAGAGGAAAAAATTTAATATATCTAGTCAAAAGGTCTAAATTTAAATTTTGGATAGTGGTCAAGAAGGATAGTGAACCCGCAATAAGATCCCAAAATATTTGGGCCAGGTAAAAGCCAAAAATACAATAGGACCCGGAAGAAAATTCTTCCCCGTTCTAAAATAAATAAATAATGTGTATTTAAAATACGTGTATTTTATTTATTTATAGAAATATAGAAATTAATTTATAGATTTTATGTATACAGTCTACCACTAATTAATTTATTATTTTATTTTTTTCTCATTTTATACATTTTATTAAGTAAAATTACTTGGTTAGCAACTTTTTCGATGTAGCTAAAGTTATCAGCAATTTTTATTAATTTATTTTTTTTAACTATTCCCGCGTGAATCATGGCATATTTCTTTAAGGTTTTTTAATGAGTAGACCTAAACGAAAATAAAAAAATCCGATGTTGCAGATAATAATAATATTCACACTATTGTAATAAGAATATGCAATAGAATAATAATTATTGTTTATTGTTATTAATAACAAATAATTAACAATAACAATTATTTTTAAATGATTGTTATTTATTATAATTAATTTAATATAAAAATTATTATTATTTATGGTAGAATAAAAAAAATTCTTACGAGCATTACACAGATTAGAAACTTCAATGAGTAAATAAAAATTAAATTCCTGAGGCAAAATTAAATTATTTATAGATATAATAATTTACATTTCGCAATTTGGAGGTTTAAAAATTTTTAACAAATAATTCCTATTTTGGAACTGCAAAAAAAACTCCTATTTTAAATTTCCGTGAGGTGGGAGAAACAAATATAAATTTTGTACAAGAAAGAAATACAACAGTTTGACGAAGATAAAGTCGTAATGGAATTAGAAATGTTTGGAGCTGTCTCGGTTTTCCCAGTCCGAATCAAATGTTTTTTACGTTTAGTTCCCTTTAGTAATTTATAAAATACTTTCATATTTCGTATTTATTCATTGTTTATTATTGTTAACAAAGAGATATGTTTATTTCTTTTCAAATAAACAAAATTAAACATACTTTAGAGAGGAGTTATTTTTTATTAAATCACCATTTAAGCCCTGACAGACTATTTCAATAAGGATGGACCTCTCTGAAACTAAAAGTCATTTTATTTATTATGATCAGAAAATACTTTTCCTTGCTATATATTTCACATATAAGCAAGCGAAAGTAAAACATATATAAATATATTTTTATATTAGCATTTTAACAATAAATATTATTACTATTATAAAATTATTATATTCTAAACATTTAGTTTTTAATATCACATCTATACCAATAATATTAAATAATAAACATTCGGCTCTTTGATTATTTCATTAGAGCAGGGATGAACCTAACAGCGTGAGGAAGAAGAGGATATTTATAGTAGTGACAAATTGACTTCGTTGTTGCATGCTCGGAAAATCAAAAGGAATTTTTGATCCCAAGCGGAATAAATGTTCTATATAATTAATTGGTTATAAAGAGTATAAATAACTTAACATAATTATGAAGTCTTTTGATGTGATATCTAAAAAGAAAAATTCATATAGTATATCCATAAAACTATTCCATAACCATTAGATAGTTCATGTAATGATTGGTGGAGTATAGACTCCTAAACTAGAAACATAGAAAATTTCTTATAAAAAGAAAAATATTCGGCTTTAATTATTTTCTTTAATTTACCAATTAAAAAAAATAATTGGCTTCACCAGGGCCAAAAAGATACAATGATAAGAATAAAAATACAAAGATAAGATACAATGATAAGAATAAAAACAAGTAACAAAGTAAAACTTTCTTTATAAAAATAATTTAATATTAATGTTTTTACTTAGCACTTTTCGAGATATATTAATGTGTAGGTTTCGATTAAACATAATAATACTTTCCTAATGCATAATTAAAAAAAAAAATAATCAATCACATGAATACAGAATTACATCGTTTTATTGTGAGAAATTTTTATTACTCCTTCATTCCCTCCCTTAGTACCATCTACTCTTCCTTAAATAGCAAACGATTCACTTCTATCCTAAAATAACGAACCTTGGAGTCGCCTTCGACCAACACTTCATATTTTCCAAATCACACGAAAATTCATAACTGTACTTGATTCCGTAATTCCATTCCTCAGACAACACCCGTCAACTCCTAGTCTCTCGTCTTCCCCACTTCGAATATGGTTCCTCGGTCTATGGAGGGCTATCTGCAAGTCTAGAGTTGAGACTGAAGAGACTCATGAATTGTTTTGTAAGATTTATCTTTGGGTTCCCTAGGCAATCTCAAGTATCCCGCTAGTATACCGAGTTGAAGTGGCTCTATCCAACCTCCCGAAGGCAATACCTCCTTGGTGTTTTCCTATTCCAAGTTCTTAAAATCAAAAAATCTACCTATATCCTTGATCTCCTCACTCTTCGTTCATCCATTAATTCATTATACACCACATCCCAACCGATTGATTTATATATAAGAACCGGCTTCTTCAGCAAATCCTTCGTCATACGTGCATCCTCCTTCTGGAATTCTCTTCCCATCTCCATTCGCCAGTCCTCATCCATTCATTCCTTTAAACAACACTTATTTCTCCACTTATTGTATAACCAAACCTCCGCATCATTATAAATTATAAGCGAAGATCTCAATGTAATTTAATTTTGCTAACTGGAAACTCTAAAATGCTTGTCAGACAAAAATTTTAATGTATGGGCCATGTATTTATTCTTAGAGGCCATATATCCCAGAATAAAATTACTTCTTCAAGTCATTTCAATAATATTTTTCTACGACAACCAAGAAAGTTCACATAACAACTTAGCTTGTTGTAAGAACTATTTATTGATGCAAAAACATCTTACAATGTCATCCTTAGTCAACAAAAAGGATGATTAGATAAGACATTAACTGAAGTTTTTATTTTTAAAAAAAAGTTGACTAAATGTGTAAACGAAATAATTGAAACAGTAAATAATAACTTTTATAAAGTGTTTAATTTATGAAATTAAACAATGTCTCGTATTGTTACAGCTGGCATGATTCACTAAACTTATCTTGTAGATACTGAAGGCACTCATTATATTCACGATGACGCACGCTACACGCAATGCGGTGAAATGTTAGATTAGAAATATTTTTTTATAAGAAAGAATCGAAGTAAAAACAAATTTAGAATGGCAACAAAGTGGCAAGGTTAATTATTATGAATAAAACTAAAGAAAAAATTTTAACTTTGAAATTAGAAGATTCCAACATTTCATTAATTTAAACATCATTAGGACAGAAGAGACAGTACATCTCACATCAACAGAAAGATAGGCCTATCAACTGATAAAACCTCAATAAGAATTCTGAGCACGTATTATTAATTAATTTGAAAAAATGGTCAGGGTGCGGTCAGCAAAAAATACATAAATAAACAAAAAACTTATTTATTTATCGGCATAACGATGACGCACGACAACGGTACGTTTCGACCTGAGTTTCAGGTCTTCATCAGGACTATAGAACAAAAGAGATAACGACCATCATTTACAGCAACATAAAATTGAAAAGAAATAGTATACTAACGAATTTAGAATTATACAAAATACTGAATAGAATAATACAAAATAGTTGATTGATAACCATGGGATTAAACGGTAGTAGATTGATAACGGTACAAGCTGAAATATAATTTTATGTAGGTAAGAAGATATGTACAATATAAGATATGTAAGTAGTGCCTAAAAAACTGAAAAACAATTTGAATATGACAGAAAATGAAAATATGATACAATTGGTACACTTATATATTAATAATAGTGTGAGTATTAACATATATACATATATTATTTATTAAAATTGGCTTATAGAAAATCTTATTAAAAAAAAGAAAAAAATAGCTTTCAAATTTGTTACAAAAATAAATAGAAGTAATTATGAAGAGTATATATATATATATATGCAAAGAGCAGTTTAATATTTAACAAATTCTTCCTAATAATTTATGCCTTAAGATTTTCATTTTTTATAAACTTGAGCTTAAAAAACAAATATTAATTAAATAAAATCTGACTGGTTATATCAATAACAGAATAGTAAGAAACATAATGATGATTGTAAATTACCTATGAAAAAAATAAAAAAATTTAGAAATACTTCATCCAAATAATTTAACATCAAAGTAACCAATTTTCTACCTACCACAGACACTCAAGGCTACATTGGGACAACGGAGGAAGAAAAATAAATTTTTCATGTTTCGAATAATATTCGAATTACGTAATATAATAAAACAAGATTTGTATAAAAATTAAATGAGTAGTCATTTTATATTTTGAAAATCATTCACAATTGTAAATGCTTAGTTTCTCGTGGTTTGATACAATCTTTATTTTTTCGTTCTGATTTCTTTTTAATTTTAATTTATTTCTTTTTTCTTGATTAAAAAACTACCTTATCGGTTGGTAGTTTTTTAACCAATAAAAGCACTTATGTTATTTTTTTAAGAACTTTTTTAGTTACAAAAACTATGAAATGATAATAATCTTTTTTTTATCCGGAAAAATGTAATTTCAATAAGATGATCTATACTTCAAGATTCACTAAACAAAAAAAATAGTATTTAGGTAGTTTAAACATTATGATCACAATATATCAAATAAACTACTGAATAAATTCATTTTCCATATATTTTTTTTAATTCTTGAAATTAATGTTATTAAAATAATTAGGAATTTTTGGAATGCACACGTATAAAAAAAATTAATATCGATGTTATACATTATTTAGGTCATGGTTAAAAACACCAAATTACATTTTTCATAAATAACATATAGTTTTATTTATTTTTAATCGTAAAGAGATAAAAATAATTCTAAGAGGAACAGAGTACGTCTTAATGTATTGGCTTTAGTTGGTATGAGATGTGCTGTACCTTTTCTGAATTATGTGGACTTCTCTTCTTTTAGCCTAAAGATAATTAAATTAGCAAAACGTTGATTGGTTAGATATATACCGGTATTTTAAGCATCTAATGTTAATTTTTCAGAATCTTTTAAATTATATTCGTTCATATAATATATTATATAAATAATTATATTACATTAAATCATTCTCATATAATAATTTTAATTTTAAAAATAATCATTAAAATATACAAATTGATAGAATGAAATTTTGTTTTTTAACATTAATTAAAAAAAAAAAAGCTTTTTTTACATAATGTTTAATAAATATCAATCTTTATACAGCTAAAAATCAATCGTTGAATTATAAAATGGAGTATTGGCGAAATATAGAGAACCGAAGTATGTCTCCAGAAGGATTTCGAAATCTAGGTCAAACAAGTTACAACATTTGCGAAGGTAATTTTGCAAACGTCTGTCGAAAGTTGCTTTCTGACTGAGGTGTCTTTTTTATATTAGACCTAATATGTATAATATATTATCAATTTGAGTAATTTAAAT
>NW_027112014.1:1495427-1508551 GCF_000696795.3 Halyomorpha halys
CTATTGTTTTGGATGAGGGGGTATTTAATCCTGTATTTGTCATATCTACTGCAATTTAGAATAATATGTAATGGGTCTTCGATAGAGTTGCATGTCGAAGATTTATCATTATTTTTAACTTTGATTAATGTTAAGCCACGATTTGTACGACCGTGGTTAGTTCTTAATCTTGTAAGTAAGACTATATCTTTTCTGTTTAGCTTAACATTAGTGTTAGAGAACCATGGGCGTGGAGAGACATTAGGTTGGATAGTGAAATGATCTTTCCCTTTTAAACTTGACTCCCAGGCATACTATGTTTTACTTATGATTGTTTGAGAGTGGTTTAGTTTATTTTAAATGAATACAATTTTGATCCTTTTTTTTTCTCTCAACTTTTTATTCTTTATAATTCTCCAACGTTTCGGCCCTCAGGCCATTCTCAAGGATACAACCTTCAACTCTGATGTCATTTCTTTTTAAAAAACCATTGCAGGCTAATTGCCCTTGTCACATATAACTTATTTTATTAAATTTGATATCCTAGATTTAAAACTTATTTTATAAAACCACTTTTTTTAAGTTGTAAATATAAATGAAAGAAGGGAAAGTGTATATAGCTTCTGCAGTAAAATTACATTGATTACGAATATATATTTCTATGTTTATGTATTTGCTTGTAAATGTGAGTGTGCGTATTCTTAAAAGTTTCAAGAGAAGAATAAAGATAACTTTCACGTCATTTTTATATTTGTTTTATAGTTTCCATAAAAATATTTAGATGTTATATTATAAATAAATGTTGGAAGGAGATAGTTGACCGTATGAAGTAGATTTAGGCAGATAGTCCGAGTGGCGGTCAATAAAGTTATTATAATAGTAGACATTTTGTATACATAATAGTAGATTTTTGGTTAACAATAAATAGTTTTATATATATATATATTTGTTATCATTGTTTAATTATTTTTCTTACTTATTTCTTTGTATTTTTTTTTTAATATTAATACTCTTTATTTACTTTTACTTATTATTAGTTACTTCTTTTACAATCATTGTTATTATATCCTATATTGTATTAACTACCCTACTATATTTACTTCAGTATAATCTCGTATTATTAGTAACGATATGTGTCATTCTAATTTTACTTAGTTATTCCTAAATTAAAAATTATTATAGTTATTATTATTATCATATTTCTGTATCTTTCTCTTATCATTTTTCATTTTTCGTCATATCTTTATGACTACTTCCTGTATGTATAAGCGAAGTATTTGAAATAGAAATATAGCCGTTAAACGGCTGGTTACCTTTATTTATAATTATTCTTTCAAGACATTCATTTAATCCCTACTTTCTTCTTTTTTATTTTACGTATTTTTATATTAAAAAAAATTTACTCTTGCCATTGTTACTTATTTTTATGTCTTTCTTCCTTATTTATATGTAATTTCTTATCACTTTATTTTTACATAATATTTATCCTAGCTTAAATTACCTTATTGTTGTAATATTCTCAGTTTTCTTTTTTTTTTTTATCTTTTTTAGCCCTGATGAAGCCCTGCAAAGTGGGACGAAACGTCAGAAAATAAATAGTTGTAAACTATTTTTGTTTCTCTTTTGACCGCAACCCTGACCATCTTCTTATATATCAATTTTTACGGTCAACTATATATACATATATAAATGGTTTTATTGTTATTTTGGTACCTATATTGACCACTACCCCGACTATCTTCCTACAATAAATAAATACAAACAACAAAGGAACAAGTAATTAATCCTGAAAATTTTGAAATCACGAATTTGTTTCATAATTTGCTTTTTTTTAGTGATATATTTATGTTTATATTTTAGTTTCTTCAGTGTTACATGGGTATATCTAACACTTATTAATTGTAATTATTGTTCAACAAGGGTTCTAATGCTCAAATTATCAAGTACATGATGTAGACAAGAGAACATTATCGATTTTATGTCGTATGTTAATATTTATAAGGACCAAAGACTAACAGACCGGCTTTGAGTATTTATAGCATTACCATTGGATTATAATTGTTTATCTTATTTAAGATGTAATTCACTGCGATCTTTAAACAGAAGAGTATTAACGCTATTACACTTAGTGAATTCCTAAAAATGATATATAAAATAATATTATTACATTATAAAATTTTATTTTATTTTAAGAATTTAATAAGAGCAAAAAATAATTTATAATTTAAACGGGACATAATTTTAATTATGCGTTAGTTGTTGATAGTGTATATTATATGAGAATGTGTTTAGTGAAGAACACAAGTAAATAAAACTTTTTTTTTTATAACTGCCAAATTTTTCACCAGAATTTGGCTTTTATTGGACTAAGTAAAAAAAAAAAAAATTATAATGAATATAAGTAAAAACTAAACAAGAAGATAACAAATAATAAAGGTACCTAGGTAATAGTGCAATTTTTTTTTTCTTAAATTCGTTTTTATATAAAATTTTAAAGGGTACCCTATCAAACAAAAATCTATTTCATTGGAAATAAGACGGATAAGAATAGCTGATACGAAAGATAATTTAATTGTACAAATACACGAGTTTAATCAAAATCGTGAAAATTAGTCATTTTAGAGCAAATGGATAAAACTTGAAAAAAAAATTATATAACGTAGCACTTACGACTGGGAACTTTGGCCGAAAAAGTTGCTGTCAAATTCAAGCAATATTTTTTTTTTCTTTTCACTTGGCTCTAGACCTTGTAGATCATTGGCTGCCAGAACCAGCCTTCTCCACGCTTGCCTGTCTTGGGCTACAGCTTTCCAGTTTGCTCTATGCAGTTCTTTCGCAGCTTTGTTGATTCTTTCTATCCATCTGATTTTTGGCTTCCCACCGTGGTCTCTTGCTTACTATACTAGCATTCATTGTTGTGTAGAGGCGTCCTGATGGATTGCTTCGAGCTAGGGTTTGTCGGTTTTTAAAACCGATTTTTTGGAGAAAATTATGAAATTCGAAAACCGGTTTTTAGTAGAAAATATCGGTTTTCAATGTATGAATAACACTTCGGTTGCAAGTGAGAGGGTATTTTCTAATTCGGGGAATTTTGTGAATAAACTAAGGATATGGCTAAATAGCAAATCGATAGACGTCCTCTGTTTTCTGAAATCATATTTCATTAAACAAAAAAATAAATAGAATATTTAAATTTGTATTAAAATTGCCCGGAATACTCGGTCCTTTGCTTAATTGTCTTTAAAACTAAAATTGCTTTTAATAAGTGTGTATGCATAAATTTTATTTACTCTTGTCTTTCGGCTTTGATTATAATTTACATTATATAATACACAGTTATATATTTTCTAATTGTTTTTAATAAGAATCCATCTGCATCTAATGACATTGTTTTTAAAAAAAATAATATGGTTATTATAAAAATATGAAAATATATTGTTTTTATTTATTCAAACCCTTTGTTGAATAACTCGTTTCACTATTATAAAAATATTTACATCCTTATATGTGAAAATTATGCTTAAATAACAATTCTAGTCAACTATTATTTCTTTGTTCTACTAAATTGCATAAAAAAATTATACTATCAATAAAATTGAACAGTAAATAATTTCAGTCAAAAACTGCTTTTAATCACTCTAAATTTTCTGTTAAAATTGTTTGTTCTAATTTCAGAATATTCGAGCAAAAAATTTATTTATAAAAATTCGAAACCGGTTTTCTGGAAAAATTACTATTCGAAAACCGGTTTTCTATAATGTTGGTTTTTGTATAAACCCTACTTCGTGCCACATCTCCCACCCATCTTAATCCCATTGCCTTCATGAGATACTGACTGAACAATCTCTACAAACATTTCGCTGTCAGTATGGAGGATTTTCCGTTAAAATTTCTCGATTCTGCTTTCTAGGATACCTGTTACAGCCCTCGGAGTCGTGTACGCCTTTATCATGGTATTGCCACTCTTAGTTTCAAATTTTTTGAGTATACCCTTAGTATAAAAAACTACTATATATTAATATTACATTTTTTAAAAAGAGTTTTCATTTTTTTTAAAAAAATTTCACCGAGTCTGACTATGTTTTAACTCAATATCGACTTTTTTTGGACTTAAGCCCTTTATACTTATCAGTAATATATTCCATATATAGGTAAGTGAAAGTAAAAAAAACAAAACCTTTTTTATTTTATTTTTTAAGAACTTATCATCTTAACATTTTTATAAATAATTAATTAGCTGACACGGCAATTATATTTAGTTAAAATTAAACATTTATGCATACTTGATTATTATGATATGGTAACATAAATTAATCCAATATATGCGATAAGGAACGAAACAGAAGTTTGTACTATTTTTCAATAATGTATAATATCTTAAAAAGTAGCAACAACACAAGAAAACCTTCTTTATATTCTTATCTTATGACTTTATTTTGAAAATATTGTAATTTTTTCCCTTTCGTATAATAGTACTTTTGGTACCAGTAACTGGTATTTTTGGTACCGGTAACTGGTATTTTTGGGGTTATTGGAAACTAGACAAGTGGGCTTATTATCCTTTTTACTAACCTCTAGTGACTTTTTTTATTAAGTGGTGGTCCCACAAAATGAAAAACTTGACTCCCCGCCATGGTTAGAATAGGTTTAGTACAAGAGCCCAAGAGGAGAAAAAAGGCAGTTATCTCACCCCAATTTTTTATTACTTTAATGAAAACTATTAGTAGCCAAAATTGATGAGTCTGCCAAGTATAGGTAGAGGGAATAAAAAATGGCAGCTGTTTCAAAGCGATAAAAAATAAAAATTTTTATTCGGAGATCTATATCGTAAAAATTAGGAACAACACAAGAAAACTTAAGAGAACATCATTTAAAGAAGAGTAAATTTGCTAAAATATGAGCCCTAATAGAATTATTTACGTTAAGCAGTTCTCGAGATGTAGAGTAATTGCTTTTTAAAAAGCAACATTTCATAAAACTGTATGGGACGTACTGAAAGATCAGTAATTAGTGAATTTATTTTGAGAAATCTATATCTATATCTATAATGAGCTATAAAATAGTTTATTATGTCAATCTTCGTAGGAGTAGTAGTTTTCATGAAATTTGCTGAAATAAATTGATTTATAGTTGTTCAGACAAATTTTCACTGGCCAAATTTATATTCATATGTGAATATCATAAAAACTACTACCCCTACCAAGATACGAGTCATAAACTACTTTATAGAAAGTTAAATTTCCTTTATAAAGCTATGTATAATTATTAGTCAAAATTAATGAATCTACCATTTATAGTTAGAGGGAATTCAAAATGGCGGCTGTATCAAAACTTTAAAAAAATTAATTCTTTATTCGAAGCTGTAGATCTTTAAAACAACCAACAACATTAGAAAACCAAAGAGAATATCGTTTAAAGTAGAGTAAATTTGCTAAAATATGCACACTAGTAGAGCAAATTACCTTCAATAATTTCCGATGTATAGCTTTTAAGATAGCTTTTAACATTTCGTAAAAAATACAATGAAAAATCATTGTTATCGGTGAATTTATTTTGAGAAATCTATTTCGCAAAAACGATTTGGCGTAGAAATGTCTATTAGTACTCAAATTAAAACTAATTTACTTATTAAAATTAATGTACTATAATGTAGTTTGTGACCTTTATCTTCGTAGGAGTAGTAGCGTTTATGATATTTGACAAAATAAATTGATTTAGAGTTGTTAGAACAAAATTCTAATTTAAAAACTACAACCCCAACGAAGATACGTGTCATTATCAACCTTATAGTAAGTTACATTTCCTTTATTCTGAGTGCTGACAGACATCTGTACGTCTTATGGGTCTAAAGATATATTTTGTCAAAAATCCAACATTATATACTAACAAATAGAAATTAACATGTTTTAAGTAATTTACTATTTTATACTAACAAATTATTTTATAGTAAATTTAACTAGCTTTAATTTGATTAGTAGTAGACATCTGTATGTCAAATAGTTCCTGAGATATAGATTTCCCAAAATAGATTCACTAACTACTGATATTTCAGTACATTTTTATGAAATGTTGCTTTTTAAAAGGCAATATCTCCAGAACTATTGGACGTAAATAGCTCTGTTAGGGCTAATATTTCAGCAAATTTACTCTTCTTTAAATAATGTTCTTTTATATTTTCTAGTGTTGTTGGTAGTTTTTAAGATATAGAGATCTGAATGAAAAATTTATGTTTTTTTAAGGTTTTGAAACAGCCGCCATTTTTTATTCCCCTAAGCTATGCTTTGCAGATTCATCAAACTTTAATTGGGGTACTGATAAACATCTTGATGTCTCATGGTTCCTAAGATAATGATTTCTCACAATAAATTCACTAACATTTCAGTATATATTTCATGAAATGATGCTTTTTAAATACTGTATCTCGGTAACTGTTGGACGTAAACAGCTCTACTAGAATCATATTGAAAAGAAAGTGAGAAAGAAAATATATTTAATTAAAGAAATATATAAGTAAATAAGTTTTTAGATATTTGTGTTCTTCACTGACTGTTCCCCCAACCATCTTTTTCTAATATAAAATATTTATAACACAACGCATTTTTCATTTTTATGTATTTTTTAATTTTCCTTGTTTTTATTCGTTCCTTTGTAATTTTTTTCCCCTTTTATATCCTTTTTTAACAGTATAAATTTTATCCTTTCTATGAATCCTACACTCACATATCATCTCTCTTTCTTGTGATCTGATTAAAATATCGAATTTATCATACAATTTTATTTGAATTAATAGAATCGCCCAATGTAAATACTTTCAGTAAGTACACATTAAAAAAAAAAATAATAAGAAAATGTATAAATACCTAAATAAAATAAAAAGTAACAGTTTTAAAACAGCCACCATTTTTTATTCTCTCTACCTATACTTGACAGACTCATCAATTTTGACTATTAATTATTCATAGTTTGCATTAAAATAATAAAAAATTGGGGTGTGGTAACTGGCTTTTTTCTCCTCTTGGGATCTCTTGTACTATATTATCTCGCACCGCAATGAAAGGACACCCAGCCCACCATGTTATGGTTTTCAAGGAAAACGGAGATCTTCGCCCCCGCCGAGTAGGACATTCACTGGGTTGAGCCTTTGCATCTTGCAAGACAATTCTAATGTTCACTAGAATTGGATGCACTTATTTTCCTGCCAGTATTTCCAAGAACCCAAACCTAACCAGTAACTGCATTAATATTATTATTCTCTGAATTAAACATACACTACCTCCTCCTTTCATTTTTACTTTGACTTACGTATATATAGACTATATAGTAAGGGGCAAAATTTAGAATTACAGCTTTGAACGGAAATACGTGTTTAAGTACTAGAGCCGAGAAGAGAAAAACAGTTTTCAGTTATTAAGTTTCAAACTGTTAAAAAAAAAAAACGAAAATTTCATTCGGAGCTCTATATCACTAAAACTTACTACAACACTAGAAAACCTAAGAGGACATCATTTACGTTCAATAGTTCCCATATAAAATGCACTGGAAAATCAGAAGTTAGTGAATTTATTTTGAGGTATCTATATCACAAAAACCGCTCGACGTACAGATTAGCACTCAAATTAGGAGTAGTAGTTGTTATGGTTTTTGACAAAATAAATTAACGAAATGTTAATTTCTAGTTGTTTAGATAAAATTTTCGTTTTTTGAAAAATATAGCTTAAGAATCAGTAGTCGTACATATGTCAGCCTGCACTCAAAATAAAGATAATTTAACTTGCTATAATGTAGTTTATGACACGTATCTTCATAGTGGTAATAGTTTTTATGATATTCACAAATTAATAAAAATTTTGCACATGAAATTTTGTACCATCAACTATAAATCAACTTATTTTAATAGATACTACTCCTACAAAGATGAATGTCATAGACTACTGTATGAATTAAACTATCTTTAATGCGTTAATAGACATCTGTACGTCGACAATTATTGTGATATGGATTTTTCAAAATAAATTAACTAAATTTTTCAGTGCATTTTTTATGAAACGTAGCTTTTCAAAAAGCTATACCTCGAGAACTATTGAACGTAAATAATTAGGGCTCATATTTTAGCAAATTTACTCTACTTTAAATGGTATCCTATCAGGTTTCTAGGTTGTTAGTTTCAATAACATAGAGTTCCGAATGAATTTTTTTTTTAATGTTTTGAAAAAGCTGGCATTTTTTATTCCCCGTACCTATACTTGGCAGTCTCATCAATTTAGACTAGTAATTATACATAGTTTCTTATTAAAGTAATAAAAAAAATGGGGTGAAATAAATGCCTTTTTTTTCTTCCTGGCTCTTGTACTATCAGGGCTGTTCACCATGATAGGCTTTCCAGACTTTCTATGATAGAGATTTAACTTTGATTTTAAATGTAAAATTAAATAGGGTTTACACGAGGAGATGGTTGGGGGAGCGGTAAAAATAAAACAAATAATCTGACGTAACTTGCTTAATCGTGCCAACGTTTCGGCTAGTTTCTAGCCTTCACCTGGGCTAAGAACAGAACAAGATAACAACCAATGAATATAGTAAATTTAAAAAAAAAAACATAATGATATAAAGTAAATAATTTTACAGAATCGAATTAATAAAATAAAGTGATGAGAGAAGTGGAAAATAAAATGTATACATAGGTAATTGAATAAGTAGGTAAAATAATATAATTAAGGAAATAAAATAAAAATGAAGTTATATAATGCAAAGAAATATGAACATATTAGTTATTAATAATTTAAAAATTAAAATTATGGATAGAATAAGAAAATTGAGAGAAAGAAAAGAAATGTAACCATAATAATAGATAAAGAAGCAAAATATAAGTAAATTTTGACAAAAGAAATGAATAGAAACAAAATATTATAAAAACAACAATAATGATATATGGTGAACATAACTTTAAATAGGGTTAGCTCGTTTTAAAGGATTAAGCGTTAACCTACTCCTAAATCGTGTAGAATATCATTTCTGCATAAATGTGGTTAATGATCACTATAATTTATAATTCAAGACTGCGGCAGATTTTATTACTTATCATTTAAAATTAATAAAAATATTTATCCCGTTATATAACTGTACGCCTTAATTTATTCTATGAAATAAATATTTTATTTTTTTTAACGTGCTTCTCATCAGGATTGTAGTGTCAGGGTTCATGATTGTGTGTATGTTGGGCTTGAATAGCGGAATTAAATATGCATATACATATCCAAAGTCTGTAAGTCTATCGTCTTAAAAAGTGGGACGAAACGTCGGATAATAAATAGATGAAAACTATTTTCGTTGTTTTCGATCGGAACCCTGACCATCTTCTTCAAATCAGATTTTTAATTTACTATTATATACAGATCTAATTGTCCTTATTTAAAATTTGTATAAAATAATTATAGTATTTAATAAATAAAAATGATTTTCAAAGAGGTTAAACAAAAAATAATACTAAATCACTTTATAACAGAAAAGTTACACAATTTTGCAACGAACCTGTCACATTATTATCAATGACAGACAACGTTCAACAATGCAATACAATGTCAAAAAATAATCGTGAAAAGAAATTTCAAAGGAATTTAAGAATTTATTTTCCTCTTACGTCAAGATAAGGTTGAGCGAACCTTGTTACTGAGTGGAAAATTTAGACACGCCTTATCACAATGTCTCTTATCGCCAAATTTCTAGTTCCGTATTCTAAAAATTATTATTACATTGTTATTTTCTATTTGGATCACATGATATTTTTAGTAGACAACTAGACAAACGGTCTAAACTTCCAACCAATTAGAAAAGACCCATTTATATGACTATGATAAGGACTGTCTGAACTGGAGTTGAACTTTGGGGCTCCACTAAACCATCGAATTCCTTTCTTATCCAATCCTTACAATCAAAAGTTCCAAAGTAAAATCCATAATGCTCCTTACTTTGTCTCAAATCAAGTCATACATGAGGACTTCAATGTTCCATACGTTCCAGAACCAGATACCATTCTTTCCATGACAAGCCTCCTAACCTACCAAATTCACTTGTTCCCAACCTGGCTTCTCCTTCACTAGGGGTACTCATGATGTTGTATTAAATGTAAAATGTTTTACCATGTTTAATGTTATAAGTAGGATTGTGAGCAGCCTTATTTAAAGTTATGTTAAATGCTAAATAATAAGAGCTCCTAGCGGATTTTCTGAGCAACTTGTTTTATAACCTGTCCTTCCAAAACTTCATGTTATTGTTTACTTCTAAGTTTTCATTAATGTAATTTTATACAACCTGTCTAAATTGAGTGATAGTTTGGCCTAAACTAACACAATCAAAACTAAAACTACGAGCAAGTAACCTAACGACAACAAATAAAATAATGACGAGATCAGCTGGTCTGTTGTGTGACGTCATTTTCCATTTAACAAACCTAGTAACAGACTCTCAACCATGTTATATGTTATATCGTTTTAACATGGTTAAAGAAGGAAATATTTCTCCATTTAACATAAGTTTTTTTCATTTAAAACGCTTTAATATGTTAAACTAAAGATCATGAATACCACTATTATATGATAATCCTATATATATCTGTTTCATGCCATTATAATATAAATCTCATCAAATTTACTAGTTGTATATACTTTAATACAGTTTTAAATATCATTAAATAAGTTTAAAAACAAAAATTAGTTAAACTGTTTCTATAAACGCATAGTTTCTAGTTTTTCTTCAGAGATATGTCAGTTCCCGTTGCGCTAGAAGGCAATGGTTGACACCCTTGCTTTCACAGCTTTGTAAGGTGCCATCCATCTTAGCCTCAGGTGATAAATAATGCAAAGGTTTGCATGCGCTGGCTCTAGGAAACCTGCATTCAATCCCTTACCTCGAATTTCATTGTAGCTAACATCGATTGCTCGAGAAGGGGTGACAATGACCCTGTGTGGTCGCCTTTTCGAGTATGGTACCAACAACCCTGGATTTGTAGGATTGAAATCCACGATGATTGACGTGATACACCAAAACTTCTTTTATTGTTCTTTAAGGCACATTCGGTTGAAACCAATATATGAAAGGGAAAAAGAAGGGAAGGAAATGAAAAAAAGAGAGAAGGAAGGAAGGATAGAAAAGAAGAGGATATAATATGAAAAAGAAAAAAGGGAAAAAGGAAAAAAAAAGATAAAAGAACCAAAAATATGAAAAAAAAAAAAAAACTTTATGTTCTTATGTTATATATTACTAATGTTTATAATTATTTTACATTTTACACCCTTTTATGTTGTGTTTTTTCTTTTTCTTTTTTTACCCTCACATTGACTATTTTATCTCTACGATCTTTTGACCTTTAGATTTCTGTTTATGTAACGTCTTTTGCCGACCTGCACTCTAGTGGCTTTTCCTGGAATTTATATCAATGTAGCCTGAATTCTCTTCCTATAACCTTACTCTCGCATTTCTTACTTTCTTCATTCCCCTTTCTCCATTTATTTCTTCTTATCCCCTGTTCTTTCCTTTTACAATTAATTTAACTAATTCTTTATAGGTTCTTTTCACTGTATCATGTATTTATTACTCACATTTATATGTATATAAATAATAATGTAATCAATCTACTACTGTCTTTGTCCATAGTTATTAATCAACTAATTTATATTTTCATTCTATTATTATGTATATTTCCAAATTTTTAGTCTATTATTTAGTTTATTATATATATATATAGTTTTATCTATTTTATTTTTATTTATATAATTTTTTTTCTCTCTAAATGATGGTTGTTGTCTTTTTGTTTTTATAGCCCTGAAGAAGACCTGAAAATCAGGTCGAAACGTCGGCATAAATAAATATTTTTTTTTTATTTATGTTGTTTCTTTCTTAAAATATCATCTAATTATACTAAAATAAGTATGCAGTGTGACTGGCAACCCAATGAACTTGGGCAGTAAGTACAACTTTGTATTTTAATAAAGTTTATAAGAAAATAATGGACATTACATTGTAAATTAAAATAAATATTATGTACAAAATATACTTAGTTTTCTTTCACAAAAAAAAAAACAAAAACCAAAGGACTTATTTGCCAACCCTATATTACAAAAGTAAACAAAAAGTAAACCACAAGTCCAAAATATTCACAACAGTCCTTTTTTTACGTTTTTCAAGCTCCCTGTTTCTGTTGTGTATCGTTTCACTACCGAAAGAGATAACCCCAGACAGAAAACTGCACGTCGATTTCGACTATTACTGCACTTACTAGACAAACGGTCTAAACTTCCAACACATTACAAAAGACTGATCTACATGACTGTGATAAGGCCAATATGGAGTTGAGCTTTGGGGCTCCACTAAATCTTCGAATTCCTCTCGTATTCAATGCTTACAAACCAAAATCATTTATTTAAAAATAAAATATAAGAAGAGACACACCCCATTAAGCATACTGTATTCATTCCAAAGATAAGATTTTTCGCTACATCATCAGCGTCAGTAGATAACATTGGAGATACGGTGACTCAAAGTGTCGACTTGTTTTACAGAAATGTTAAAATAAAAAACCTTCTTCAAAGCCTACTTAAAAATTTATGATGAAAAAACAACTAAAAAAAAATCATTTAAATTTTATTAAATTTCTAATAAATCAAAGTCTAGTCCACTAAAAATAAGAATAGAATATATCTATATAGAATATAAGGCAATCCAAGGTATCCTTAACACCCAGCTATACATATAGCATACCTCCTATATGTGTGTACCAAATACCCACTAAAATCCTTACAGGAGGGTATGAAAAAAAAAGTCCGAAAAAAAATGAAGTCCAGTCCACTCCATACTTGTTACCTACTTTAAGAAATTTATTAGGTTCTCATATCGTTAATAAAAAAAATATTAAGGTCATTATTGATGTACGGTTGGTGTGGGGTGTACAATAGTATCCTGTACGAAACGAAAAAAATTAATCATTTGATAATATGCTCATAAAAATCGTAGTAGATGCGATATAGTACAAGAGCTCAAGCAAATAATGTCGGTTATTTCACACCAATTTTGGAATTAATTTAATAAAAACTATACTAGGTTACAAGTAGAAATCGATGAGTCAAGTATAGTTAGGAGGAATAAAAAATGGT
>NW_027112014.1:1508601-1516997 GCF_000696795.3 Halyomorpha halys
GAATTAATTTAATAAAAACTATACTAGGTTACAAGTAGAAATCGATGAGTCAAGTATAGTTAGGAGGAATAAAAAATGGTGGCTGTTTCAAAACATAAAAAAAAATATATGTATATATATGAGGAGAAGATGGTTGGGGGTGCGGTCAATGAAAAATATGTATATATAGTTGACTGTAAATATTTAAATGTAAGTAGATGGTCAGGGTTGCGGTCAAAAAAAGAAGAACAAATAATTTTCTATTTACTATTTCAATGTCCGACGTTTCGCCCCACTTTGATGTACGGTTGGTGTGGGGTGTACAATAGTATCCTGTACGAAACGAAAAAAATTAATCATTTCATAATATGGTCATAAGAATCGTAGTAGATGCGATATAGTACAAGAGCTTAAGCAAATAATGTCGGTTAATTCACACCAATTTTGGAATTAATTTAATAAAAACTATACTAGGTTACAAGTAGAAATCGATGAGTCAAGTATAGTTAGGAGGAATAAAAAATGGTGGCTGTTTCAAAACAAAAAAAAATATATGTATATATAGTTGACTGTAAATATTTAAATGTAAGTAGATGGTCAGGGTTGCGGTCAAAAAAAGAAGAACAAATAGTTTTCTATTTACTATTTCAATGTCCGACGTTTCGCCCCACTTTGATGTACGGTTGGTGTGGGGTGTACAATAGTATCCTGTACGAAACAAAAAAAATTAATCATTTCATAATACGCTCATAAGAATCGTAGTAGATGCGATATAGTACAGCTTACAGACCTCAAGCAAAAAATTTCGGTTATTTCACACCAATTTTGGAATTAATTTAATAAAAACTATACAAGGTTACAAGTAGAAATCGATGAGTCAAGTATAGTTAGGAGGAATAAAAAATGGTGGCAGTTTCAAAACAAAAAAAAATATATGTATATATAGTTGACTGTAAATATTTAAATGTAAGTAGATGGTCAGGGTTGCGGTCAAAAAAGAAGAACAAATAGTTTAAAACTATTTTAATGTCCGACGTTTCGTCCCACTTTGCAGGGCTTCATCAGGGCTGTTCAACGGCAAACAGCCTTCCCCACGTCTGCCTATCTTGCGCTACTGCCTTCCACTTTGTTGATTCTGTCGATCCATCTGGTTTTTGGCCTCCCATGTGGTCCCTAGACATTCATTACTGAGTAGTGGTGTCCTGATGGATTCCTTCGAGGCACATGCCTCGCCCATCTTAACATCCTTGCTTTTATACTATGAGATATGTTTTGAGTGAAGAAAGAAACATACAAATAATTTTTAGCCATACTTTAGTTTACTTATAATTCTGTTTCTCAGAGCTAAAAAGGTACAAACAACTAAAATAATCTAACAAAGCAAGATTATAGACTTCAGAAATAATGTATGAAATTTTGTCCCATCAACTTATATAAATTATATATTATATTATATATAAATCAACTTATTTTAACAAATATTACTCCTAAAAAGATAAATGTCATAGACTACTGTATGAATTAAACTATCTTTAATGCGTTAATAGACATTTGTACGTCGACAGTTATTGTGATTTTTTAAAATGAATTAACTAAATTTTTCAGTGCTTTTTTTATGAAATGTTGCTTTTTAAAAAGCTATACCTCTAAAACTATTTAACGTAAATAACTCTATTAGGGCTCATATTTTAGCAAATTTACTCTTCTTTAAATGACGTTCTCTTAGGTTTTCTTGTGTTGTTCCTACTTTTTAAGGTATAGAGCTCCAGAAAAAAAAATTAGTTTTTTTTTTATCGCTTTGAAACAGCCGCCATTTATTTCCCTACCAATACTTGACAGGCTCATCAATTTTGACTAGTAATTATACATAGCTTTCATTGAAGTAATCAAAAATTGGGGTGAGATAACTGCCTTTTTCCTCCTCTTGGACTCTTGTACTAACATCAATAACTGGAGTCCAGACAGATGCAAGACATGAACTCAGTATTTATCTATTTTCCTTTTTGTAGGAAGTTCCGATGGCGGTCAATAAAGATATCAAAATAGTAAAAGAAAACTACCGTTAACCTACGTTTCGCCCCACTTTGCAGGGCTTCGTTGAAAGAGACATTGTAAGAATTGACAAAGCATTAAAATATATATACCGAGATAATACAAAAATATGTAAAAAAAATAATGTTTTTTTATTTTGTTTATAAAATATAAAAAATAAAAAATAATAATAATTTAAGGAAGAATACATATAGGAGGATTAGAAAATAGGTTAAATTAGGTGTAAAAGGTAAACAGAAAGGTGAAGTAAATATGGTAAAGATGAGCTATAGTAGCAAGTAAAATGAAATATTAAAAAATTAATAAAAATAATGAATAAACATAGATGTGTATGAAAAACGAAAGAATTTGGTCATTGTTTTTCCATGGTAGTTATTACAATAGTCAGATTTTAATTTTACTTAGCTATATAGAAGGTGTATTCATGATATTGTGTTAAATGTAAAATGATTTACCATGTTAAATGTTATAAGTATAGGATTGTGAGCAGCCCATTTTAAGTCATGTTAAATGATAAAATTATAACAGCTCCTTGTGGAATTTCTGAGCAACTTCTTTAGTAACCTTTCCTTCCAAAACTTGATGAAGTAAATAATAAACTTCTAAAGCTTTGATTACAGTAATTTATTACATGCCTAAAATAAATGAAAAGTAGAAGTATAAAAGTTTGGTTACTGATTATATTTTTTAAAAAGTTCTAAACACAAGACAAAAGAAAAAAACAATACAACACACAAACTACGAACAAGTAACCTAACAGGACAACTAATAAAACGGTGACGAGCTCAGCTGGTCGGATTCGTGACGTCATCCTCCATTTAGCAGACCTAGTAACAGACTCTCAACTATGTTACATGTTATATCGATTTAACATGGTAAACGAAGGAAATATTTCTCCATTTAACATAAGTTCTTCCATTTAACATGTTAAACTAAAGATTATGAATATCCCTAGAATATATAGTACGGGGATTGTCATCCTGAATAATAAGCAGCTGTTCTAAAAACCTATTAATTTCATCACAAAGTAAGTGAAAGTTGTATGATAAGAGAGCCAGATTTTATTTTATTAATCCTTATAAGTATTATATTATATTTAGTTTTATATATTATATTATATAACTAAGAAGTTTGGAAAATATATATTTCCCCTATATTTGTTTATACTTATGTTACTATTTGACAATATAGGTATTTATAAATGTTTTCGTAAGACAATAATATCTAATATCTTTCATAATTGACGATATATTTTTTTATCAGAACACTTTATTCAACTGATAAAACGAAACATTATCTTTCTTATTGTATCTTTTGAATTTTTTTCTCATTATCTTTACAGCCTTACGCCCTATCAGGATCCAAACACGTCATTAAGGATTATTCATTGTTCTAGGAAAAATTACTTAATATTTCACTTTTAACACTTCTGTGTTTTTCGTTAATTATTTTTCATTTTTGAAGAGAAAAAAAATCACAGCACTTAAATTAATAAATACTAACAACGATCATATAAAGTTGTTATTGGTAGTTGATAGTGTAGTTAATCTAAAATAATTTATTTTTAAAAATTAATGAAGTCGTGAAAAAATAGGGTGATTTTGACTTGTAATTAATGACCTGGGCAGAATAGCCTGCAAAAAATTTTAAATTTTAATATGAGGTGTAAATTTATATTTAAGATTGTCCTTGAAGATAGCTGAATTGGCCGAAACGTTGGACTGTTGTTGATGAGGTGTAAATAAAGAATGTTGAGACTTAACAAAGATACCATTCCATATATTTACTATATTAGAGCTCATGTTTTAGCAAATTTACTCAATTTTTTTTTTTTTTTTTTAATTTTTGAAGATATAGAACTCCGAATGAAAAATTAATCTTTTTAAAGATATACATAGTTTTCATTCAATTAATAAAAAATTGGGGTAAAATAACTGCCTTTTTTTCACCAAGCCTCTTGTATTAATAGGTTCATAACAAATAGTCAATGACATCGCCAAATACAGTAGGAATCAATAGATGAACTGATGAAAAAAGGTTTTACAAAATTCTATTCACTGTTACCAGCAATCACAGGTGGAGTGTCTTACAATTTAAATACCAGTGTCAACAAATTTTAAAAAAATTATATAAATTCTAATAATGTTTAATTTAACGCTACTGCCCTAGAGTATCCTTCAATAATGCTCTTACTCCAGATCCAAACAGATCCTCTACCTTGGACTACATCTGGACAAACGACTAACTTGGAATCCTTACACTGAAAATACAGAAAACTGCACGTCGATTCCGACTATTACAGCACTTATTGAAAAACAGTCTAAACTACCAATTGATTACAAAAGACTGAACTACAAGAATATTAATTAGGAGTATTCATGATCCTTAGTTTACCACGTTAAAGCCTGTTAAATGGAGAAATATTACCTTCTTTTAGCATGTTAAAACGATATAAGATATAACATGGTTGAGAGTCTGTTACTAGGTCTGTTAAATGGAGAATGACGTCACGCAATAGAACAGCTGAGCTCATCACAATTTTCTTTATTATTGTGTTTGGTTACTTGCTCGTAGTTTGTGTTAATATTGTGTAGGATGTTTTTAAAACTAAGAAGTTCAAAAAGACACTCAGTGGCCAAACTTTCACGCAACTTCTATTCACTAAATTTAGGCATGTAACAATAAATTACTTTAATTAAAACTCAGAAGTAAACAATAACATGAAATTTTGGAAGGACAGGTTATAATAAACAAGTTGCTCAGAAAATCCACCAGGAGCTCTTATGCATTTAGCATGACTTTAAATAGGGCTGTTCACAATCCTATGCTAATAACATTTAACATGGTAAAACATTTTACATTTAACATATCACCATGAATACCCCTAATAAGGTCTATCTGGATTAATGAGGTGGAGTTTTGGGGCTCAGCTATAGAATTTATATCCTATCCAAAATCCTTAATGCTCCTTACGTTGCCACAAATCAAGCCATCCATCAGGACCTCAATGTTTCATATGTTGCCGATTTGGCCAGAACCAGATACCAATCTATGCCTTTCCCAATCTCATCCTAAAAGACTCATCTCTGAAATCTTATGATGACCTCGAGATGTTCTCCTCTAATGTTATTCTCCACACTGTATAAAAAATACAACAAGTAAATTTGATCATAATGACATAATGATATGATACAGCGTGTAGAGAAACTACACAGTAGTAGAACTCTAAAAAATGTTTACAATATAAGGTCACAATCTTCTTTTCAGGTGCCTCGGAGGATTGCCAGGAATGGTAGAAACTAGTGGGTTTGGGTGGTTAGGGAGTTTATTATGGAAGGAATAATATCGAGTTCGGGCTAGATCGGTTACATAAGGAACATTTAGGTCTTTATGATGGTTTTATTAGTAACAAAATAAGGAGCATTGAGGATTTTACGAAGGATTTTTGATTGTAAAGATTGGATACGAGAAGAATTCGAAGGTTTAGTGGAGCCCCAAATCTCAACTTCGTATGTCCAGATGGGCCTTATTATTGTCATGTAGATCAGTCTTTAATGAGTTGGAAGTTTAGACCGTTTGTCTAGTAAGTGCTGTAATAGTCGGAATCTGCGTGCAGTTTCCTGTCTTTTCAGTCTTGTGTGAGGATTCCAGGTTAGTCGTTTGTCGAGATGTAGTCCAAGATAACGAATCTGTTCAACAGGGGTAAGAGCCACATTATTAAAGTATACTGTAGGGCAGTCGGCAGGTTTACGACGAAGAGTAAATGTGATTTGTTGGGATTTATTTTTATCCTCTAATTTCGACACCATTCTTCGAGGATTGTGATATGGGACTGGAGAGTTTGGGATGCACTCAAAGGGTTATTACTAACTGTGAGCACAATGTGTCATCAGCATACGTGGTAAGGATAGTGTTAGGAGTTGTTGGGATGTCTGCTGTATTGACGGTGTAGAGGATAGGACCGAGAATACTACCTTGAGGAACACCAGCGGATTGAAAAAAGAGGGATGAATAGGAAACATTGCGGTTTACTTGGAATAATCTATTAGTAAGAAAGGAACGGATGATGAGAAAATATGTAGGAGGTAGGAATTTACCGAGTTTAAATATTATTTAATTTTTATGCCCATTTGTAAACAAAAATCTATCATTCAATAAAGAAAAATATAATAAATCAAAATGAAATATATACACCTTGAAAATCAAATAAAACGAATTAATAATCGAATGTTTGTAACTACTAGAGAACGTAGTGGTAATTTTTCTTTAATGGGCGATACTTGTTGAATGTAAGTACCCACTAAGAAACCTTCAATAAATTAAACGTGCTATCAAACGTTTCATGTAAAAACCGTTTTTAAGTCTAACGACATGACGCGTAGGCTTCACGTTAGAATATTTATTCTCGGCAAAGTTCATGTCGGTGCATAAAATAGGAATGTAAATGTGAATACATCTGAGACTTTATTGCTTACCATTTAAAGCAAAAGAACAGTGTAAAGTTAAAGAAATAAACATTACCGATAATGCTTGTTTTATCATAAATTCTTCCGTATTATAATTTGAAATACCGATGAATATGTACACGAAATTTTGTTCAAACAAGTAGAAAAATGTAGAAAGATGGTCAGGGTTGTGGTCAAAGGAGAAACAAAAATAGTTTACAACTATTTATTTTCCGACGTTTCGCCCCACTTTGTTGGGCTTCATCAGGGCTAAAAAGATATTATTACTTATTTACGTATAATTATTATTTCTTCATGACGTTTATTTAATCTCAATTTTTTTTTTCCTTCCCCGTATTATTTTGTTTTATGTACATCTCCTGTATTTTTTAACTGTATATTTTACGTATTTTTATATGAAAATTTTTTACTTTTGCCATTGTTACTTATTTCTATTCTTATTATTGTATCTTATCTTTGTATTTTTATTCTTATCATTGTATCATTTTGTATCTTTTTAGCCCTGATGAAGCCCTACAAAGTGGGGCAAAACGTCGGAAAATAAATAGTTGTAAACTATTTTTGTTTCTCCTTTGACCGCAACCCTGACCATCTTCCTATACAGGAAAATAAATAGTTGTAAACTATTTTTGTTTCTCCTTTGACCGCAACCCTGACCATCTTCCTATACATCATTTTTACGGTCAACTATATATACATATATACATGTAGAAAAGTAGATTAACTCACAGCACAAAGGCCCAAAAAGGAAAAAAAAAATCAGTAATTTCACCCCAATTTTTGATTAATTTATAAAAACTATGATTATCAGCCCAAATTAATGAGCCTGCCCAGTATAGTAAGGGTCAATAATAAATGGCGGTTGTTTCAAAAAGTTTAAAAAAAAAATTTTTCCATTCAGAGTATATATAGTTACGTATTCTATCATGGAGGAAGATAGTAGGGGTGGCGGTCAATAAAGGTATCAAAATAGTAACAAAAAACTATTTATTGTTAACCAACGTTTCGTCCCACTCTGCAGGGCTTCGTGAGGGCTAAATAAGAAAACAAGATACAAATATTTTACAATTAATAGAACATTAAAAATAAAAATACATTTCAAAACAATTGTTAAGTTTATAAAGTGTTTAAAAAACTAAAAATAATAAAATGTTAATAATAACAATATGAGGAAATATGCATGTTGGTGGACTGGTAACCAGTTAACCAGGGCCCTGTTTCACAATAAAGTACAAACTCATACTATTAGTCTTGTAGATTTATTTTGATTCAATTACACAGACTTGCACAATAGTAACTTGTACTTTAGTAGTTTTTAATTCCTGTAATATCACTAACAGTCCTCCCTATCATGAAACAAATAAGTATTAGTAATATTACCACACTAGTTCCTGCACTTGTACTATGAACTAATACTATTAGCTTTCATTATGAAACAGAGCCTTGGTGATATAAGTTCGTAATATAGACTCTAGACTCTTAAATTGTAGGAGACTACTCATTAAAACTAGTTTTAAATATGGTAGAGAGTTAGATGTATAAGGTACAACGGATAAGTAGAGTAGATATGGTATAGCTGAGGTAGAGTAATATGTAAAGTGGAGAAGATATGGTATAGCTGAGGTATAGTAGTAATGTGTAAAGTGGGGCGAAACGTTAGTTAACAATAAATAATTTTCTTTTAATATTTTGATAGCTTTATTGACCATCACCTGGACTATCTTCCTACAATCTACTTCATACGGTCAACAGGAACACCCGATTTGTCTTTACTGATTTATTATTATTAATTTTATTTTTATTTAAGTGACTTACTTGGAATCCACACACAAGACTGAAACGACAAGAAACTGCTCGTAGATTCCGATTGCTACAACACTTACTTGACAAACGCTCTAA
>NW_027112014.1:1517727-1532162 GCF_000696795.3 Halyomorpha halys
TATGTGTTTCTATCTTTTTTAGCCCTGACGAAGCCCTGCAACGTGGGGCGAAACGTTGGCTCAATAAAATAGTATAATTCTACTATTTGAGTTTTTATGACCGCACTCGGACCATATTCCTTTCATCTTTACACACGGTCAATCAATAATCTTCCAGTATTTTTATTTCTTCTTTTCGTTTATTTATATATAATGTGCTTTTCACACATAGTTATGTAATTTTAACCCTACCTTAATTTACCTTTTGGTATTTTTTTATTCTACAATGTCAACATATTTTTAGTTGTTTTTGTATCTTCTTAGCCCTGATGGGCTCTACAAAGTGAGGCGAAACGTCGGGAAATAAATATTTGTAAATATTTTTTGTTTTATTTTGACCGTCAGTGGTACGGTTTAATTATAAATTTTGTGATTTAAAATTTTGTTTGAAAAGTGATAAAATCAAAGGATTTAATGTCCGATGAAATAAATTAATCTTAGGCGTTTCTCTTGACATAGAAAATATAATAAAATAAAAATTTTAAACTTCAAAAATGGATGAGCCTTTTTTATAATATTAATGCTTGTTCTTTTAAAATATAATATAGTATAAGCAAACTCATCCATAGCGATGTTTGTATTTATCTATAAACGCTTGGTTTATAATCCTAAATTTTTATAATACTTATAAACCCGTTGTAAGTACGATATATTTATGATTCATAATTTTGTTCCTACTTAGCATTGACAAAATTTCCTTTGTCCTCAGAGAGCGATACTCCATATTCTTCATGATTGAATAAAATGGTACATATTTAAGAATTTGATATACCAAACAAAATTATTATGTCTAGGTCCAAGCTTTAGAGAGGATAACATTTAACCTAATGATATAATTAAATTTTATAGCTGTAGACAACAAAAATGAACTATAATGAATAACAAGATAACGTATGAATTCGAAAATTCTCGAGCAAACGGATTTTATTCTTTTCCCTCCTTTGGAATATTTGAACAATGTTGTTTTTCTAAAAATAACCGATTGGCTATTTGGAGCCATCTTTCCTATCCATATGTTCCCCCGAGGAATTTATTTAGGCCACATAGAAATGAAAATTTTCCGACTGAAAAAGAAAAATGTTCTTCGAGTTGAGTCTGAAAAGGTCCATTATCTTGTGTGGATGCTAGTAGTGGATGGAGTTACTGTCAACAACACTCTTAATAAATCCTTTTATTATTAACACAAACATACTTGATCATATACAGATGTATATATAATGTATATACATATTTATGCACTTGTCTATATGAAAAAATAAAAAAGAGAGGGAGGTATATGAATGCAAAACAATATATATAATGAAAATTCAATAACCATGGGTTTCAATATTGGTAAAAAATTATTTTTAATGATAAGTTGATAACAGAGCCTTAACCTAAGGTAGGTTCTCTTATAAATGATGAAGTAAGATTAAATAGAGGCAATATTTATGTGAAAAAGTTTTAAGTTTAAATTAGAAAAATTTTGTATAAGTGGATAATCAATTTAAAAGCAATGTTTGAAACTGCTGTGATATTATTATAATATTTAGTTTATTTTATGGTTATGACATGGGAAATTTGCCTGCAAGAAACATTTTAATGAATATATGGCATCAATATTTAAGGTATAGTAAAAAGCATTAGTATGTTGTGAGGAAATGATGTAATAATAATATGAAAACTTTTTTATGTTGTCTCCTTGAGAATGGCCTGAAGAGGCAGTTATTTCACCCTAATTTCTTATTACTTCAATGAAAACTATGTATAATTAATTAATAGTCACAATTAATGAGTCTAAAAGATGGCGGCTGTATCAAAACGTTAAAAAAATTAATTCTTTATTCGAAGCTCTGTATCTTTAAAACTACCAGCAACACGAGAAAACCAAAGAGAACATCATTTAAAGTAGAGTAAATTTTCTAAAATATAAGCCCTAATAGAGCTATTTACGCTCAATATTTCTCGAGATATAGCTTTTTAAAAAGCTGCATTTAATAAAAAATCCATTGTTGGTGAATTTATTTCAATAAATCTATTTCTCAAAGATAATTAGGCGTAGAAATGTCTATTAGTACTCAAATTAAAGCTAATTTAATGTACTATAATGTGGTTTGTGACCTTTATCTTCGTAGGAGTAGTAGTTTTTATGACGAGATATCGAAGCTATATCTCAGGAAATATTGAACGTAAATATCTTAATTAGGGCTCATATTCTAGCAAATTTACTCTACTTTAAATAATGTTTTATTAGGTCTTATATTATTGTTGGTAGATTAGAAGATATGGAGCTACAAATGAAAAATTAATGTTTTTGAAACAGTCGCCATTTTTTATTCCCCCTTCCTATACTTGTCAGACTCCTCAATTTTTACTAGTAATTATACATAGTTTTCATTAAAGTAATCCAAAATTGGGGTGAATTAACTGACTTTTTTTCCATTTTAAAAAATATATCGTTTTTTATTTTATATCTTATTTAGTTGTTTTTTTTTAAGCCATAGAAATGGTTTTGTCTAAATCACTTAGTGTTAAGAGATTAATAATTTCAACTTTCTATGCAATTATTAAGTCAGTAAGTTATTACGAATATTTAGGGGCTGTACGTTTTGTTATATTCAGAAAAACATTGAGAGTATAATTGAAAGATCTGGACATAGGAATTGAGCTTTGGGGCCCGACTAAATCTTCGAATTCCTCTCTTACCCAGCCGTTACGACCCAAAATCCTCAACACTCCTTACTTTGTTACCGATAAAATCATCCATAAAGATCTTAATTTTCCATATGTATCCGATCTAGCTCGTACAAGATATCAACCCTTCTATTACAAACTTCCTCACCAACCAAACACACTAGTTTCTAACCTTACTCCCTCTTCCTTTCCTGACAATCCTCCAAGACACCTGAAAAGAAGATGACCTCGAGACCGTGAAATGTGGAAATTTTATTTGAGTGCTACTAATGGGTTGTTTCTCTACAAGCCTGTATCCAATTTAGCAACTAAGTTTCAAGATGTATTTTTATGTAAATGTCATTAAATATTATTTTTTAAAAATTATCTGACTATTTTATTATATTAAGAAAATTTAAAGGAATTATTATATTGGATTCCTTGTGATTAGGTAAGTACGTACATAAACCTTTAAGACACGAGTTATTTTAAAATATGCTAACGACAGACATCATTTATCTTTTCGTCATAAAACGTTTTCCTATTTTCCTTCACTCGTTCATAACAGAATTTTTACTTGTACAATTTGAATAAAGTTATTTTTAGTGCTACTAACGTCATTCCGTGTAATGTTCTGAACGTGGAAAAACAACCGAACCAGTTAGTACAAGAGCCCTAGAGGAGAAAAAAAGCAGTTATCTCACCCCAATTTTTGATTACTTTAATGAAAACTATGTATAATTACTAGTAAAAATTGATGGGTCTGCTAAGTAAAGGTAGGCGGAATAAAAAATGGCGGCTGTTTCAAAGCGATAAAAAAATTTAATTTTTCATTCGGAGCTCTATATCTTAAAAAGTAGGAACCACACAAGAAAATCTAAGAGAACGTCATTTAAAGCAGACATAAGTGCGTCTTATGGATCTAGAGATATTTTTTTTCAAAAATCCAACATTTTAGAACAACTAGAAACTAACATTTTGGGAGTTTATTTTATCAAATATCATAAAAATACTAGTCCTACAAAGATAAACATTATAAACTCTTTTATAGTAAATTTAACTAGCTTTAATTTGAGCGCTGGCAGACATCTGTACGTCCAATGGTTTCTGAAATGAAGTTTTTCATAAATAAACTTATTGCCCGAACAACTATAAATCAATTTATTTTAGCATATATCATGAAAACTACTATTCCTACGATGGTAGAGGTCATAAACTTATTTATAGTTCATTGTACTAGCTTTAATTTGAGTGCTAATAGACATCTGTACGTCACATAGTTCCTGAGATGTAGATTTCTCAAAATAAATTAACTAACTACTAATCTTACAGTAGATTTTTTAAGAAATTTTGCTTTTTAAAAATCTATATCTCGAGAACTATTGGACGTAAATAGCTCTTTCAGGGCTAATATTTCATTAAATTTACTCTTCTTTAAATAATGTGCTCTTAGGTTTTTTTGTTGTTGGTAGTTTAAGATATAGAGCGCTGAATGAAAAAATAGTGTTTTTTTTTTTAAGGTTTTAAACAGCCACCATTTTTTATTTCCCATACCAATACTTAGCAGACACATCAGTTTTGACTAGTAATTATACATAGTTTTCATTAAAGTAATCAAAAATTGGGGTGAGATAACTGCCTTTTATTCTTCCCGGCTCTTGTACTAAGTGTAGGGTTTCGTTAATACCGCTCATTGAAAAATCTTCACTCCAATGGGGTAGCTTCCCCCTTCGGTTCCACTCTGAGTACACCGATGGTACAGTGCCTTACCAATGAGCTATCCACTCCCAATTTAAGGTAGAACTGTCAAAATAAAATTTATTGTAAAAGTTGAATGAACTGTTTCGGTTTTTGCTCCTGAATATTTATATTCCCGTATTTTTTTATATGTAAAATATTACGCTAGACAAGCAAGGATTAGGATTTTTTCTTTTTCGAGAAAAGAAATATTCCCTTTTTTTTTATAGTTGAATTTTATTATATACTTACGTGTGAAATTAGAGTAATATTTCATGTGTAGCCATGTGAAGATACTGCTTCCTCTCTCACGGTAATCACGGGTTCCGTTTTTTTTTCTATTCTCTCTCTTTTGTATAGACACTACAGGAAAACGCCACTTGGACAAAAATTAGACTGTTTTTAGTTTATTTCATTTATTTTTGTTCATGATTAGTGAAAAGAGATTTTAAAGGTCACCAAATGAAAATGATTTAGGATGACGATTTCCAACTTTTCTATATTCTAACATTACGTTCATTGAATAAAAAAACAATTCAAAAGGTAATTTATAAATATGATAAATAACATTAGAATATTAATAATAACTCGAAATAATCGTAAAAACATTTTGGAAATCAGCATTAAGTTATAATAAAAAAATAAGGATTTAAAAAATAGGACATATATTTACTTTGAAATATCTTTAAAACTATTTCAATTAAGATAACAATAAATAGTAAGGCAAGGAAAAAATAAAAACAATAACCAGAAAATTAGGCTTTATCTCAAAACTTTATTTTTTTTTTAAATTCATTTATTGCTGTTTACAACTGTATTTAAATAAAAATACATCAACTAAATTTGATGTAAAATCAAAATGGATAGATACTGGCATGTAGATAAACTACCCATTGGTAACACTCTGATAATATTTCTATACAAAAATGTCTCGAAGCCATCTTCTTTTCAGACACCTCGGAGCATTGTCAGGAATAGAAGAAGATACAATAGAAACTAGAGGGTTTGGGTGGTTAGGGAGTTTATAATGGAAGAATTGATTTGGGTTTGGGCTAGATCATTTACTGTAAGGAGCATTCAGGATTTTATGAATGATTTTGGATTGGAAATATTAGCTACGAGAGGAAGACGAAGGTTTAGTTGAGCCCCAAAGCTCAATGCCGACGTTTCGACCTGAGTTTCAGGTCTTCATCAGTTATGGCGTATAAGGTAGGCCTAAAACTGCGTCGGCATAAAATAAATAAATATGGTTTTGTTTAATTATGTTGTTCTTTGCTGACCGCACCCCCCGAAAGACTTCTCCAAAAATTAATTGTATATAGTGTATAGACTAGAATTGATTGTAAAAGGGAAACTATGGGGAAAAAAATTATTTTCTTTCTTTTTTGTGTTATCATGTAAATATATGCAATGTATTTGTGTCCGATGATGGATTGATTGATACGCTGTGTAATGTAGCAACCCGATGTATTTGGCCAGAATGGCGAAATAAAGCATTTCTTTCTCTACACTATTTATTTTCCTTTTTGTAGGAAGATAGCCCGGGTGACAGTCAATACATGTACGAAATAGTAAAATAAAACTATTTATTTTTAGCCAAAGTTTACCCACTTAGCTGGGTTTCTGCTAAAATTAGAGTGAAAAAACTTTTTTCTCCACTTGGCCTCTAGTATTATAAGAAGTTAATCTACTTTTCTCATAGAGTTACTATTTGAACAAAAATTTGTGTATATATTAACCGGTATTTTATATTATAATATGAAAAAAATACTAATAAAAAAAGCCTTATTGATACTGTTTGATCTGTTTCTGTTGCTTCAAATGGTATAAAATATCTGGTAAGTTTGGAAAATTCAGATTTTGTTCCAAAAAAACTGTTTTTTCAGCAACGCCCCTAAGTCTATATTATTCTTAGACGTTAATGACCTTTTTAGTTAGATTTAAAAAAAATAAATAAATAAAAAATACATTTACATAATCGCAAGGATTTGGTTCACACCTTGTTGAATATGAACACTGTGACCACTTGGCAGCTAGAAGCGCTGCAATATACATTATTCAACGACTAACTCTCCTGAGTTTCATCCCATTAATAATATTTAGCTAATAGACTCGCTCTCCTCTTCATTATTCAGCTACAATTGAATAATGAATAATCCCTGGCATTGAGACACGAAAAGTAATTCGTGTATTACAATGTGGGGGGAAAAAAAACTATTCCATTTACATAGAAATGGGTTTCAGACTCGTTTAATTATAAATATTATTTATTACAATTAAATTCAATTAAGATTTATTTAATTTTGGAATAATCGAGTTGCGGTGATGTTCAAACCTGAAATGCTTCACAATTAAGGATGCAGATATATTTTAATACAATTGAAAGTATGATAAAATTGGTTTTTTACTCACCGCATTAATGATATAATTAATTACTTATTATCTATATTTATTTTATAGAGGTCAATAACATTATATATATAATAAAAATAAATGCCAATAAATTATAAATAAATTCTCAATTAATCCAGACCAAACCTCATAGTGTTTATATGGTATAAACTGAACCTAAGACATAAGAAAATTAATTTTTAAATACTACTAATTATTTATTAATTAAATACTTTATTGAGGTGTAGATGACCGTAGATTAATGATTGGAGAAGTTTGTCGAGGGGGAGGGAGGGGGTGCGGTCAGCAAAGAACAACATAAATAAACGAAACCATATTTATTCTTCTACGCCATTACCCCTGATGAAGACCTTAAACTCAGGTCGAAACGTCGGCATAAAATAAATAAATATGGTTTCGTTTATTTATGTTGTTCTTTGCTGACCGCACCCCCCGACAAACTTCTCCAATAAATACTTTATTATTTTTTTTAAAAATGATTTTGTTCTAAAATTGTATTAAGGTATGATAATTTGTCAATAATATTCATATTTGTTTTGAATTGTTGAAGATCATCTGTGTAATAAAAGCTGTTTGTGATAGATTGTCCTTGAGGATGGCCCACTTATAAAGGAATAAAAAATGTTTTGAGACTAAAATGGCTAAAATTTTGTTTATTTCAACGATATTAACCAGTCACAAGAAAGATTATTGTTAATTCTGTTAATAACCTTTCTTTTTTTACAGGAGAAATTTGAATAGCCTATAACCTTACAGAGAAAATACTGGGCATTTAGCAAAAGTACGAACAAACAAGTATTCATTTTGACATATTAAATATATGTAAAGCAAAAAGCATAACGATCGTGAAAAAAATTCGATTTTGATTTTTTGACAGAAATTTGACCTCACTTGAGTTCAAATAACCCACAAATCCGTGTAAATGTGTAATCAGGCAAGTACAAAATTGAAATTACATGTTAAATGAAATATATGTGTTACTGAAACTTTTTCGATAAAATTTACTAATCGAGTGCCATTTTATACTATCGATTTTCACATGGTTCCGATTTTATCGAAAACTCCAATAATGATTTTGATTAAACTCGTATCAATGTACAATGAAGTGATCTTTAATAGCAGCTAGGTGTGATTCCCATTTAAATAATCTAATAGGGATTGAATGCCAAATAAAAAAAATCATCTAAGCCCTTCTTGTTCTAAACGGCACCCTTGTTGGGCTAATATTTTGCGGCACCCTATTCGAATTAAAAAAATATAAAAATGTCTCTACAATAATCCTTAGAGCAGATTATCTAAATGTGATAATAATGTCAAGTTAATCTGTTACCGAAATTAAATTTCGTGATTATTGAAATCAATTGATATGACTTTTTTTTTTTTCGTTTACAAGTATTTATTTCTCTTAATCGGATTTTTTTTCCTTTTTTAAGAGAGAATGATTTTGAATTTATTCGATTTATTTATTTATTCGTTAATAAATATTACAATCTGCCACAACGTTGTTGGGCAATAAGTAGTAGAGATAACTGATCACATTGATACTAAAGTTTAAAATAATTAAATATTTTTAAAAAAAAATTTTTTTAAAACTGTATACACATATATACAAGTAAATTTGCTGTAGGTGACATAGTGGCATGATACAAACATGTGGAGAATCTACCCACTGATAAAACTCCAATAACATTTCTAGAGGAGAAGATCTGGAGGCCATCTTCTTTTCAGACGCCTAGGAGGATTATTAGGTAATGAAGGAGAAGCCAGGTTATAAACAAGTGGATTTGGGTGGTTGAGAAGTTTATTATGGAAGGAACGGTATCTGGTTCTGGCCAAATCGGCAACACATGGAACATTGAGGTCCTGATGGATGACTTGATTTGTGACAAAGTAAGGAGCATTAACGATTTTACGAAGGATTTTGGACTGTAAGTATTGGATTCTGGAGGAATTAGATGATTTAGTGGAGCCGCAAATTTCAACTCCGTATGTCCAGATAGTTTTGATATTAAAATAAGAAATTATAACAAAATCTTTAGTCTCTCCCCTTTTTATTTTTTTTTTTATTTTTTTTTTCGGCCAAGACTCCCATTGGACTCCTATACTGCCTAACGATAGTTGGAGGTCAAGTTTTTTTTCATATTGTGGGACCGCCACTCAATGAAGAAAGTCAATGACCCAGGCCGGATTCGAACCGGCACCGCCAATGGACATCAAATTGGTAAGACTGCGTCTAAGCTACTAGCGGCTTTTTCTTTTTTTTTTCTTAAACTATCTCCCAAATTAATTATGAAAAATCCCATAAATATAATAAAATATAAAAATATAATATTACAAATAAATGTGGTAGCCTTACTAAGAAGATATAGCAAGCGGCGAGACACGTGAAGACAGCAGACTGTGCTATTCGTGGACAGGTGACTCCACAAAAATACCACAGCTTACATTGATCAGACAAAAATCCCACAGGCCAATGACAAGGTTTCACAAGTCATGATCTTTCATATCAAACTGTTATATTTATAATTTTTTACTCATTTTATTTATATTATTATCAAGTTATATTAACATAGAAGTTTAAATATTTTATTATACATCAACAGTACATCCACAACTCACATCAAGATTTTAAAAGAACGCACCAAATATAAATAATAAATAAGTCCACTACAGTTTAACACGAGTTTGTTGATGTGAGATGTGTAATCACTAGTCATAAAACATAATGTTTTCGGGTCATTATAATGCCTGAATTGGTGAAACGAGAGAAGCAAACATCAATCCATCAAAACAGGTTTGGTAAAGGATAAAATATTTCTCGTATAGTCTTATTCGTTCACATATAATGTAGAAACATTTCTTTTTAAATAACATCAAAAAATAGTCTAATAAAGAACTTACTTACCGAATATGTAGCAGAAGAAAATCTGAATTTGAGAATCCAAGAAACTAAAACAAAAGAAAAAAATTAAAATTAAATACAATTATTAACAACAAAAAGTAAATTGATACATAAATTCTTTATATATTATTTATAAATAATGAATATAACACAAATTTTTATTACAAATGCATTAAAAAAAAATTAACTCTGTACCGCTACAACCCATGACGTGTCAGGGGTGCAGTACTTTGTGAGGAAGTATTGTTACTAGACCAACGGTTGTGCAAGGAGACGATTTGGTCAAAACCATGCTCAACCACCAGATTTTTACCCAATTAAGAGTACCCATTTTATTATAAGATAATAAATAATTATCTGCCACAGGTGGATTCGAACTCGAGTCCTTGGAGTACGTAGCACAGTGCCTTACCACAGAACTATTCTACTCCTAATTATTAATTAATAGAATAATCATTCATAAATCTTATTACTTATACATTATTAATTTCGATCATTTATACCTTAACTAATCTTTTTTTTTAGAAGAAACTATCTAATATTTTTCCTAAATTTTATGACTCCTGGATTTGAATAATTATTTGCCACAGCCAGATTTGGATCCAGGTCCTAGGAGTTAGTAGTCCATTGCCTTACCAATGAGGTACCCACTCCCACAGAGGTAAATATGAAATAAATAAATAATTGAATTATGTTCACATCGTCGCTTTAGCTGTAGGACTGTGTAACTTCGAAAAATGAATCATTCGATGTTAACACTGCCACTAGTTGTTCTTTCCGCTATCACGACAACCTAGTGTGCACTACCTCCACGACAGTAAATACTGTCAACCACGTCATGACGTCAACTGTCATATAGGTTTATCATGGCAATGGCTGAGATAAGTGCAGCCATGGTATAAACTGTAAAAATTCTGCCCTTCTTACGAGTTATTTTAACTGAAGATTAGAACAGATCATTAGAGGTATTAGTCATGATCTGTAGATTATCATGTTAAAGTATGTAAAATGGAAAAAGTTGTGTTAAATGGAGAAACATTTCCTTGTTTCAGCATGTTAAAACGATATAAAATTCAACATGGCTGAGAGTCTGTTACTTGGTTTGCTAAATGTAGAATGACGTCACCCAAGAGACCAGCTGAGCATCACATTTTGTCTATTATTGTTTTGGTAGGTTAGTTACTCGTAGTTTGGATTTAGTTTGTGTTGTTTTTGTTTAGGACGTTTTTAAACTCTAATAAAGTAATAGATAAAAATAATATTAAAGTAATGAAAAAAACAGAACAAATTGGGCTGGAGGAAAGATGGTGAGACGAAGCTGTTGGAGAATTTATTATCCTTTTGAGGTTATAAGGTTATAAAACAAGTTTCTCAGAAAATCCACTAGGAGCTCCACTGCCTTTAATACAACTTTAAATTGGGCTGCTCACAATCATATACTTATAATATCTGGCATGGATAACTTTTTTATTTATTTATTGCTATTTACGACTTTACATTATAATACATTTAATAAATTTTATCTCAGTTAAATTTGAGTGAATTTGAATACCCATTGGTAGCTCTCAAATGACGTTTTACATTAGCAGGTATCGTGGCCATCTTCTTTTCAGGCGCTTTGGAGGATTGTCAGGAATTAGAAAGGAAGAGGCAGGGTTAGAAACCAGTGGGTTAGTGTGGTTAGGTTTATAATAGAAGGAATGCTATTTGGTACGGGCTAGATCGGTAACATTTTGATAACTTTTTTAATTTAACACATTATGAATACTTATCTTTCTTATATCGTCTCGATATACATGAGCAGATTCTATAGGAAATCACTATTGTTAAAATAAATTTTCCTTAACTGTAAAACGCCTATTTCACTGTTATGATACTTTTTATCTAAAACACTGCCTCTTGAACCTCCAAGAACAAACTCTTTCATCGTAGGCTATTTCGAATGAAACCTCCTTTTTTTGCATCTGAAGATATTTGATTTCTTGAATCGATGGAGTTCTTCTATCTCAAAACGGAATGAAATTCCTTTTGAGGAAAAGGATTAAAGTAAAAAAAAAAACACAGCCTTTTGTTATCCCATCTCCTTTTTCCTTTTTTTATTTCGCTCTCCATGAAAAGAGTATTTTTTTTTTTTAATTCGTTATTGTATTCTTTAAAAAAAAATATTGAACAACGTATCTTATTCTTTATTTTTTTTAACTACAGATGATTGAGGAAAATTTAATAATTGGACAAAAAAAATTTTGGAAGCCATTTAATGCGCTAGTTTCAGTGCCCAAAAAATATTTTATAAATTTAATTTTTTATTATATTATGTTTTCGATTTTGAAAATTTCGGTCAATGGTTTGTATTCATGTAATTAAATATATTTTATATTTAATGTTTTCACTTTCTTAAAACTTGTTATTATTAATTAAATAAAATACATTGTATCTAAATCAAATCTCAGCAGATATTTTAAGCAAAATTAATTTATGAAAGACATGGGTAAATTTTATGTTACTATATTTAATTAATTTTGATATGAATGATAATAAAATAAATGAGAATTTTAACCAAAATACAGTTTGAAATAAATAAATTATGATTTTGAGTGTAAGAGAGTGTGTTATAAGAGAGTGATAATAATGTTATGTTAATCTGTAATTAAATGTTTTAAAATTTAATATGCGGAGTGACAAAATATGTAATTAGGCATGAGCTAAGGAGAACTTATTATTAAATTAATATTATTCCATAATGTTTTATTGTTTTATAGGGTCATTTGACTACAATTGATGACCAAGGCTGCCTGCAAACAATTTTTAAATTATTGATGTAAATTTGTATTTAAAGTATGATATTTTATTAATAATAATTTTGCTAGTTAAAAAAATGAATGTACAATAAAAAATATTTGATAGATTGTCTTGAAAATGGCCGAATTGGCCGAAACATTAGACTTTTAAAGAAATAAAGAATGTTTTGAGACTTGACTTGGATACATTTTATTTAAACATTAAATTTATTTTTTTATTTTATGATATAATAAAATTACTAATTAACAAATCACATATTTCAGGTATATGATTAAAATGTTTAATAAAAAATAAAAGAACCAAAGAGATGAAACAAAAAAAGTCATGTTCTAATGTTATATATTACTAATATTTGTAATTATTATTGTATACCAATCGTAAGATTAAAAATATTGTCTGATTAGACTAAAATAAATATGCCGTGAGAATAGCAGCCCAATGAACTTGGGAAGCACAACTTTATATTTTAATAAAGTTTTTCCTTCCTTCTATATATTTCTCACTATTTCTATGTTTATTATTCTCTACTAACTTTGCTGAGAAACAAAACAAAAACGAATGAAAACATGAAAACGAAAGAACGTTTTCTCTATTGACTGAAACCCTAAATTTATTGGGTTTTTCTAATTTAAAACCTTGTTTTAAAATAGAAAAATTTAGAAAAACTATTTTTTTTATTTATTTTTTTTTTTTTATTAAATACGTAAAAGACTGACTTTATTATTTATGAAGTTCATGAAATTATGAAGATGGTCGGTGTTGCGGTCAAAAAGAAAACAAAAATAGTTAACAACGTTTTATTTGCCAACGTTTCGCCTTAGTTTGTAGAACTTCAAGGCTAAAAAGATACAACAACTAAAAATATTTTGACATAGTAGGATAATAAAATACAAAAAATTAAATCTTTTTTTTCGGCCAAGACTCCCATTGGAGTCCTATTATACTGCCTAACCATGGTTGGGGGTCAAAGTTCTTCATTTTGTGGGACCGCCACTCAATGAAAAAAGTCAACGTCCCAGGCCGGATTCGAACCGGCACCGCCAATATACATCAAGTTGGTAAGACTGTGTCGCTACGGGCGGCCAAAAAAGTAAATCAAGGTAGGCTTAAAATTATGTAAATATAAGTGAAAAGAAAATTATATACAAATGCAAAAAATAGTATTATTATAAAATAGACAATGATTAGAATATAAAAAAAATAATGAAGATGGTCAGAGGTACAGTCAAAAGAGAACAAAAATAGTTAACAACGTTTCGTCCCATTTTGTACAGCTTCAACAGGGCTGTTCAATCTCGATAGCTCTAAACACCAAACACCTCCACTTGTGGGGCGAAACGAAAAAGTCAATTTGATTTTAATAAACAGAAAAAGATTCAATAAAATTGTCTATAAATTTTTAAATTCATCTATTTTCACGGTTTTGTTACATTGTGTTAAACTGTTGTATTCTTGGCAGAAACAAAGATAATATTTATTATTTTTGCCTTGAGAAACCCTAAAATACAAATTTTTATACTCAACCGAAAGTTATTAGACTTTTCTATTTTCCATATTATATTATTAATAATATTTTTTAAATACTATAATTACTTATTGTCCTTTCACTGTATAAAAGCACTATTATGTATATTTATAAATGCACCAATAACACATTCTAAAATTCCGAATTGCTTCAAAGACTATAGAAGTTCTTATAAGAAAATATCAGTAGAACTCTGGGAGAGAGGGCTGTAGAAGTCCAATCCCAAGTTTTAGTAGTTCCAGGGACCATTTTCACAAGCAGGCACTCCACAACTTCCTACGACTTGTGGATAATGTACCCACTTTTTGAAGAAAACCGCCATTCGCTGGCAAGATCAGGAAGATTAAACTTATATTCCATTAGGGGTAA
>NW_027112014.1:1532282-1542829 GCF_000696795.3 Halyomorpha halys
TTTATAATTTTTTTTTTAGGGACAGTAAGACAGCTAAGATAGTAAGTTAGTAAAAAGTTAAGGTGATGTTTGCATAGTTCTGTCTTAAAGTAAAAAAAAAAAAGCTCTTCTTTTTTAATAATAATAAACACTGAAATGTACAGAATACAAATAAAGTTTAATATATAGAAAATATCTTATAATTACTTACAATTGATTTATAGCTGAATTTTCTACATAACTATACTAGCCATATTACTAACTAGAACAAGAATTGAGAAAAAACTGAACTGGGTAAGAGTGAAAGTGTGGTTATGTGTACATAAATATACATACATATATATATATATATATATATGTGTGTGGGGAGAAACGGAAGATCGTTCACATTGAACAATTAAACCTCCCAATGACATAACTATGAGCTTGAGTATTCTCAGCTCAGCACACTGAGCACAGTGATCTGCGTAAATAGATTTATGTATTTATGTAATTTTTAGTTACAGGACCTTGTTTTTATTTTATTTCTGTTCATTGTAAAGTATACTTCAGACTACATAAGTAGTGTTTTTTGAATCTTTGTCTCGTGTTCTTTATATATATTTCTTTATGAGGATTGTTGTTAAACTGGTGGTGGGGAATTAAGGTCCTACAGAGGGCCATATAAGCTGACCGAGTGTTATCTAAACATATATAATCAAATAGTCTTGATTTGGTATTCATAGTGTGTTCTGATTTTTTTTTTATAAGTTTATTCCATTGGTGTTCATATCATATATGTTTTTAAAGATGGAAGAGAGATGTGTGTTATATAAAATCAATGTAGTTATAGGCTCATTTACTTGGTGACAGTTTTTACTGGGGAGGATGGTACTATCATGAAAGTGCGACATTTAGTGTTATATGTACAATGTGACAGAAACTCTTACCTACACCTCTTAATAGTTAATTAGAAAAATAAACTATTATCTCCTAATCTCTATAGCAGTTGATAAAGTCCCTAAAGCGCAGTAACTTTATTGCCGCTACACTACTGTTAGACATAGTCTCTACACACTATCACGACAGTAAATGCAGTCATGACGGTAAATGTCATTTACCGAGTACGAAGAAAATATTTACAATTTTTTGTAAATAAACAAGACTATATCCAAAAAAGTATACAAGAAGTCGGATGCCCTAACCTCTACCTTCCCATAACAGTTATCCTCTTAAAAAAACGAAATTCGAAACGGTAACAAGATCCTTACAAGCATGGCCTCACATCGCAACACCTTTTTTCTCTCCCTATTAAAATGATGTGTTGCGACATTCTGAAGTGACTACAAGATAGATCGTTATCTATTAGTGGATTCACTTTATTTAGTTGATCCATTTTTTTTAATACTATAACGAATAGCATGATGGAACAAATTTTTTACAAAAATTAGTCAAATTTTTTTTTATTAATAAATGTTTTTGTTTTTTTTATATTGGAAAAAGATAATTGACCGTATGAAGTAACAGAATACAGTCTGGGTAACCGTCAATAAATGTACAAAATAGTAAAAACTATTGTTAGCCAACGTTTCGCACCAATTTGCAGGGCTTCGTCAGGGCTAAATGAAAACAAGAAACAAGTATTGTAAGACGTGACAAAAAATATATGAACTAAGAAAGTAAGATATAACACAAAAAAAAAATGGATTTTATTTATAAAAGATAAAGATACAAATTAAATTAAGGAAATATAAAAATAGATGGATAGGAAATTAATTAATTATAAATAATCGTGATAGAATTACAATTCTTATTCAATTATTGACATTTGTATCAAACCTGCTGTGTATATCATTAATTAGTTTCCTATTTATACATATATATAGATATATTTATATTTCTATATCTTAATTTGTCTCTTTTTTTTTATTGTTTAAACAAAATCAAATGTATCTAAATTAAAGTTCAAAACATTCTTTATTTCCTTAAAAGTCCAACGTTCGTCTCAAGGACAATCTATCAAAAAACAGCTTTCATTATACATTGATTTTTAACAATTTTAGCAAAGAACAATTTTATTAATAAAACAGCAAACCTTAAATAAAAATTTACACTCACATCAATAATTTAAAAACTATTTGCAGGCTATTCTGCCCAGGTCACCAACTTCATTCATAATTACCCGATGAGACAATACAACATTATGGAATCATATTAATTTATTAATAAGCTATCCTTACCTTAAGTCTAATTACCTATTTTGTCACTCCTTGATTAATATTAAACTTTTAATTATAATCAATTTAACACTATTATACTTTGCTATCATAACAATATTTGTAACCTTCCTTAAACTCAGTACAAGTATAACTTTTATTTATTTTGGTTAAAATTATTATTTCTTTTATTATTAAAATTCATATCAAAGTTAATTTTAAATATTTAAATAATGTTTACCCATGTTTTTAATAAATTAATTTTGCTTAAAATCTCTGCATAGCGTTGGTTCAGATTTCTAGTATCTGTTTTAAAATTCACTGTATCATTAATGTTTTCTGATATGTAAATGGACTCAAGTATTTTTCTTTTGAATGCATTATTTTATTTATGTAAAAATATTGTATTCTGACTGGTTTTTGGGTACATGCTGCACTAGAGCAAAAGATTGTTAAAAATTAATGCATAGTAAAAACTATTTTGTGATAAATTGTCCTAGAGGATTGCCGAATTGGCTGAAACGTTGGACTTTTAAAGAAATAAAGAATGTTTTGAGACTTTAATTTTGATAAAATTGATTTTATTTTAATTATACCTTTTATCAATATTAATTTACTACTATCTACCTAACTTATTGTTATGTATTTTTCCAAGAAGTTTGTTTGATATTATTTCCTTTTTCTTTTGATGTTTCTCTCAATTTTTTTTTTTTTTTTTTTTTTTTTTTTTTAAATAGAAATTATAGAGGTTATATATTTTATTTTATACCAGATCGGCCTGGTGGGCCTTACATGGTTGATATAACCGTTATATTATATATATATTTTTAACAGTTGATAATGGGGGAGGGGGTATAGTCTCGTACAAAAGCCACCCCTAACTATAAACAATGTTAAAAGAAGAAAAAATAAATAGATAAGAATAATGCTTCTTAATAAAAGAGGAAAGTAAAATTAATAAAAAAAATAATGATATTGGTACACTTAAATAAAACAAACAATTGCCCTCTAATAGTAAAAAGAAACAAGTTAATTTGAAAAAGGGACGAGAGAAGAAAAGAGAAAAAATAAATAAAATAATAATAATGAATAAATAAAATGAGTAATAATAAAGGTAGTGTGACTATGAATTAATTTTATATTTATTAAAATTTATAAAAGAATGTTCTGCAGCAGTGTGGCCTTCAGCCTTCGGGTTGAGGTTGGGTTTCCCAAGTTGTAGGTCACTGCTCCTCTGTCAGAACTGGGAGTGGAACTTCATGAACCGTTTTTTGATATAATCCTCTATTGACTCCATATGTAATTCGCGATGCGATGTAACTGCGATTATTTTGACTTAGTTTTGAAAAGATTGTAGTTTTTTCTTTTCGTGAAGGATGCCGCTCCCCAGACTTCACAGCCGTACTTCAGCAGTGGCCTGAGAATGGTCTTAAATGTAAGAAAAATTGTTTCTTTTCTCAATTAAGGTGGTTATCTCGTTTTGTTTTTCAGCCCTGATGAAGACCTGAAATTAAAGCAGAAACGTAGGCATCTTTATCTATATCTTTTCTAATCGCTACTGACAATCTTCTCAAAACACAAGAGCATCAACCGAAGTCATCAAATGAAATTTTTGGCTGTAGATCTGCGTTATCATCAACATGACTACAGTAACACCCTACAATCGCCCATTATCTCCATAAGCACCATATAGGGACCTGTAGGACTGTTTGATAAAGGATGCCCGTTTACACCTAACAATCCCGTCCCCCAGATAGCGCCCCCGAAGATGGTATGCAGCTGACGGCAGATAGGAATCGAACCCTCGGCTAGGACAACATACTGTATCCTTAGAAGGACAGAATGAGGACCAAGTAGGCGTATCGGCTTTATCTTCACCAGCTGAGTCAGCGCTTCTATCAAAACTGAATCACTCCCTTCAGTACAACAGCCGGGAAGAAAAAGAGGCAGTTATCCGACCGCAATTTTTGATAACTTTAATGAAAAATATGTATAATTACTAGTCAAAATTGATGAGTCTGCCAAGTATAGGTAGGCTGAATAAAAAATAGTGGCTGTTTAAAACCTTAAAAAAATATTAATTTTTCATTCGGAGCTCCATATCTTAAAAACTACCAACAACACTAGAAAATCTAAGGGAACATTATTTAAAGAAGAGTAAATTTTCTGAAATATTATCCCTAAAAGAGCAATATACGTCCAATAGTTCTCAAGATATAGTTTTTTAAAAAGCAAAATTTCTTAAAAATCTTCTGAAAGATTAGTAGTTAGCTAATGTATTTTGAGAAATCTGTATCTCAGGAACTATGAGATGTACAGATGTCTATTAGCCCTCAAATTAGAGCTAGTTTAATGGACTATAAAGAAGTTTATGACCTTTACCTTCGTAGGAATAGTAGTTTTCATAATATCTGCTAAAATAAATTGATTTATAGTTGTTCGGACAATAAGTTTGATTTATGAAAAACTTCATTTCAGAAACCAAATTTACTACGAAATAGTTAATTATGTTTATCTTTGTAGGAGTAGTAGTTTTTATGATATTTGACAAAATAAACTCACAAAATGTTAATTTATAGTTGTTCGTATAAAATGTTGAATTTTTGAAAAAAATCCTGCCAACGCTCAAAATAAAGAAAATTTAACTTACTATAAAGTAGTTTATGACACTTATCTTCGTAGGGGTAGTAGTCTTTATGATATTCACATATGAATATAAATTTGGCAAATTGAAAATTTGTCCAAACAACTTTAAATCAATTTATTTTAACAAAATTCATCTAAACTATTACTCCTACGAAGATAAACATCATAACATACTTCATAGTACATTAAACTAGCTTTAATTTGAGTGCTAGTAGACATCTGTACGTCAAATGGTTTTTGAGATATAGATTTTTCAAAATAAATTCTCTAACTACTGATCTTTCAGTACACATTTTTATGAAATGTTGCTTTTTAAAAAGCTATATCTCGAAAACTATTAAACGTAAATAACTCTATTAGGGCTCATATTTTAACAAATTTGCTCTTCTTTAAATGACGTTCTCTTAGGTTTTCTTTTGTTTTTCTTACTTTTTGAGATATAGAACTCCGAATGAAAAATTAGTTTTTTTTTATCGCTTTGAAATAGCCGCCATTTTTTATTCCCCCTACTTATACTTGGCAGACTCATTAGTTTTGACTAGTAATTATATATAGTTTTCATTGAAGTAATCAAGAATTGGGGTGAAATAACTGCCTTTTTTTCTTCTCAGCTCTTGTACAACTTTCTTAGCTAGGGAGTGAGTCCTTCATATAGGGAGTACGCTATTGGAATTCAGTGATAGAGAAGGAAAATGTTGAATATAACTTATTAATTTTTAAGATAAGACCGGTATACAACTACCGTAGTCCATATCTAAAAGATATTTTATGCTGGATCTAAACGTTGGCAACTTGCCGCAAATCCAAGACTTGTACAAGCGCTTGGTGAATAAAGGACGCATCAAATGTCAACGTCCACACATCTGTGTGTACTTTCGAGTTTTTTTCGGCTATTACATTTGATTTACAACATAAAAATGAACACTAAAACAGGTGGAAGATAGGCCAAAGTCACTAAAGCTCACAACGTGAACATGTGAGTGGTCTTGATTTGTTCATTACTCATTTATTATTATTATTAATTTTATTTTTAATTATCCTTTCTGTTAGATTATTTAATCTCAACTTACTTCTTTATTTTAGTGTGTTAAATTGAAGTGTGAAATATCGACAAAGAAAGAAAAAAATTAATGTAACGGATATAAAATAAACGCTGTATTGTGATATTTTACCAAAGAAAGCTGGAATGGGCAGATCGAAGATCAAATCAATGCTGATTTTTTTTTTTTTTTTTGACAGAAGGAGAATTGTCCACAAATGATTTGTTCCTCTAGGACAAACTGTTAACCATGTTATAAAAACGTTCTTCAAAGGCTCAGAAAAAGGTCATTCGCGTGAGACCAGACATTGCAGACAAATGGATGTCCTATCTTGACAACGCCCCGTGTCACACTCCCCTCTCCATAACAGAATTTTTGACCTCAAACGCTAAGGCTCAACTAACTACCGATTTTTCAGTGAATATTTCATGAAAGGTTAGTTTTTATAAAACATTATCTCAGGAACTACTGAACACAAAGAGTTCTATGATATCTCATATTTTAGAAAATTTATTTTATTTTAAATGATGTTCTCTAAGGTTTTCTACTGTTGTTTAAAGATATAAAGCTCCGAATGAAAAATTATTATTTTTTAACGCTTTGAAACAGCCGCTATTTTGAGTCTTCCCTACTTATACTTGGCAGACTCATCAGTTTAGACTAGTAATTATACATAGTTTTCATTAAAGTAATTAAAAGTTGGGGTGAAATAACCGCCTTTATTCTCCTCTGCTCATGTTCTGTTAATTTTCTGTCTGAGGGATAATTTAGAACTGTGTAATAATGAATTATAATAGTCTTAGTTGGATATTTAGTGTTTTACGTTTTGTGTTGACGTGTGGGCCCCATGTTAACCTTTTAAAGTGATTGAAATGAATGGTAAATAAAGGAAAATAATAGGAGGAAATTGAGTTCGGTATTTAATGAGTAAATATTTATAAAATAAAAGTAGTGGAAAAAAAATGGGCCCTGAGCACTACTTAAACTTCGAAACGACTTAAAACGGAGATTGCCTGTATAAAGGAGTAGAAAGTACGCATTGCCATCACATATCATTAATATATATAGCTGAAATAATTAATAATATTTTATCCTAGGATTTTTATTTTTAGAGCTAAATAGGCGAGCCAGAGGGTAATCACCTTGATCCGGAAATTTGCAGCAGTAACCGGCCGAGGCAGCGTTAGAGCAGAACAGACCCATTAAAACAACATTACAATTTCCTTTGAAACGCTTTAACAATTTCGTTTTTTTTTTTGCAAGTGGAAGGGATACAAAGAGTTTTTATTTATATTTTAATGTTTTAATTAATTTTTAAAATTGAAAATATTATGAAAGTAAAATCGAATAAAAATACTTACATGTACTATCGGTCAAAAGTTTAGAAGCAACAGTTCTACGTAGTACAAAATAAAACATTTATAACTAATTTTTGTAAATTTAAATAGCTTTAATATTAGTACTAGAAGACATCTGTACGTCTAATGATTCCTGAGATTTTTCCCAGATTAACTTTACTAACTCCTAATTACTTAAGACTCCATCTTGACAAGAGACTTTCATAGAATCCACACACAAGACTTAAACGACAAGAAACTGCTCGTAGATTTCGATTCCTATACACTACGATAATCAGACCAATTTTGACCTATGGAATTGAGCTCTGGGGCTCCACCAAACCATCAAATTCCTCCCGCATCCAATCCTTACTATCCAAAATCCTACGTAAAATCCTTGATGCTCCTTATTACGTTACAAATAAACTCATCCACAAAGTCCTTAACATCCCATTCGTTGCAAATTTGGCCCTAAACAGATATGCGTCTTTTCATTCCAAACTCGAGACCCATCCTAACCCATTACTTCTTAATCTCTCATCTCCTAATCCTCCGAGGTGTCTGAAAAGAAGATGGCCACGGGCCTAATTTAAATTAATGCTTGAAGTACCAACAATGGGTGGTTCCTTCCCAAAATTTTTAAGTGTAAATGAAACATTCCAGAGATTTACTTATTGTATTTATTATTCGTACAGTTGTAAATTACATTAAATAAATAAATAATAAAAAAATCTTATTTTTCGTTATTTCGTGAATTATAACTTTTTAAAAAGATCTCAGAAACTACTGAACTCACAGATGTCTATTAAGAGAATTTAATTTTTTGAGAATTTAAACTACTTTAAATAATTTTCAATTAAGTGTTTAGAGTCGTAAGTATTTTTGAAGATACATTTTTTTTATGAAATATTTCTTTTGAAATATTTTCTAGTGTTGTAGGTAGATTCAAAAATATGGAGCTCTGAATAAAATAATATTTTCCATAAAGATAGTCCGGCGATCTATAAGGTATCAAAATAGTAAAAGAAAACTATTTATAGTTAACAGGGCTTCGTCAGGATTAAATCAAAAAACCAAGATACATTTTAGAATTAACAACAAAGCAATTGTTATGTTTATAAGAGCTCTAGAGAAATAGTTTATTTATCTATGCTGCCTAAATACATCAGGTTGCTATCTCACACAGCATACTTATCAATCCGAATTGGACATATATAAATTACACATACATGGTATAATCAGAAAAAAAAGAGATACAATAATATGATATAATAAACAATATTTTTCACTCCTACAGTTTCCTTTTACAATCCATTTCGGTCTGTACAAGAAATACAAATGTTTCATTCATTCCTATTTTTCTTTCTAATTTCTGCTCCTCCAATTTCACCCTTTCACAATTATTCAATTCACCCGATCAACAAATTCGCTCTCCGGAATTCACCCTACTAGATCCTCTTCAGTGACCCGCTAAACAAATTCAATATTAGACGGTAATGTGAGATCAGACCATCATTTATAGTTACAGCAGTAGATCAGTTTACCAAGAACAAGCAAATAGATACATTTTACGAGAATAAAACTAACACATAGATCAAAAGGAAAATATAATAAAAAAAAAAAAGGTTACAGGAAATACTTGAATGGATAAATAAGTTTTTTAAAAAAAACACAACAAAAAAAAATAGTATTAATAAAATAAAATAATTTAATGAATAAATACGTTAAAACACACAAATAGAGAGGTCAACATAAAAGAAATAAATTAAATTGTTGAAAAGCCTTTTTGCTATATGTTCCAGGTAAGGTTAAAGGATGTTCCGATTTTTCGGTAAAAAGCGTTATATATAAAATTAAGCATTATTATAATATTATAATCGATTTGCATCTTTCCGAAGAATAAGAAAAAATATTACTGAGTCTATAAAATTTTTTTTTATTCACGCAAAATTTTTAAAAACATAATGAGGAATTCAGTAAAATAGGTCAACTTTTTTTTTTTGTGCCCTTTGGTGTTTATAGAACCCTAAACCACTCCCAAGTTTGGTGTAGGTTTTGTTGAATCATGTTGAAGTTAATTACATTTTTTTTATTTTTCAAAAGAAATCAAAGGCCGATATAAGGAGAAAAAAGTTTATTTTACGATTTTTTTGGAAATTCATATTAGTTTTTAGCATCATTTCATACCACTAAATACCATTTTTTGAAGAAATTAAAAATTAGAAATTTTTCACCTTGGTTTATTTCGAGGATATTTTTTTTCTCCCGATGTCAATTATTCATATAATCGCCCATAACTCCTCTGAATTTTATTCTGCCCTAACATTAATTGAATCGTTGGAAAGCTGAATACCTGTTCTTCGAAAAGTAATTAAGATTTAATGCCCTTATAATAAAGCGAAGTATGCGTTTCAAATAAAGAAAACAATTTCAAACGTTCTATTTTATATATCCAGTACTAATTTATTTAATTAGATCCGGTTTGTGCTATATGATGCAGTTCATGGAGGTTCTCCATGGCAACCCAAGAAATAAAGGGTAACTATAGTAACAAGACACGACATCCAGACAAATAATTTTTAACAAAATAAAACATAACAATAGATTAAAACTATTGTTCACAATCCAGTATTGAAATAATATAAATCGATTGGAGTTTTTTTTTTGTTTTTCTTTCATAAGCTCCATTATTAATTTAACTAATTCTTTATATATTCTTTGCACTGTATCATTTATTTATTATTCACATTTATATGTATATAAATAATAATGTAATCAATGTACTACTGTCTTTGTCCATAGTTATTAATCAACTTTTTTCTCTACTAAAGCCCAGACTTAAAAATTTTTTTATAAAGTTTTAATTAATATAAAATTAATTCATTGTCACACTACTTGTATTTACTTATTATTATTATTCATTTTAATTTTTATTAATATATTAATGTTTGAGAGTGGTTTAATTTATTTAAAAACAAATTTGATCCTTTTTTTCTCAACTTTATTCTTTTCAAAACCTTCCAACGTTTCGATCCTCAGATCATTTTCAAGGTTACCTTTATTTTGTTGTCATTTTCCCTTTTAAAATTCTTAAAAATGCCGGCTAATTGCCTATCTATAAATTCTTCTATATAACTCTTTCTTAAATTTAAAACTTCATCTCTCTTTTCTCAGTCCGCCGGTGTTCCCCAGGGTAGTATCTTAGGTCCCATTCTTTATACGGTTTATACAGCTAACATCCCAACCCACCCTAACACAGTGCTAACAACATACGCTGACGATACATGTATACTTTCTGTAAACAACGACCCAACTAATGCATCGCAAACACTACAGGCACACATAACATC
>NW_027112014.1:1543471-1557703 GCF_000696795.3 Halyomorpha halys
AGTTTAAATTAATGTTTGAAGTACCACCAATGGGTGGTTCCTTCCCAAGATTTTCAAGTGTATATGAAACATACTACATATTTACCTGTTGTATTTTGTACAGTTGTAAATTACAATAAATAAATAATAAAAAAAAAAAAATTTAAAACTTGTACTAACCACTTCTCTTCTTTCTTTCATTTACATTTTCCTTGTATATATGTAATGTAAATGAAAGAAAGAAGAGAAGTGGTTAGTACAAGTTTTAAATTTAAGAAAGAATTATATAGAAGAATTTATAGATGGGACAAAGAGAAAATGACAACAAAATAAAGGTATCCTTGAAAATGACCTGATGGTCGAAAAGTTGGAAGATTTTGAAAATAATAAAGTTGAGAAAAAAGGATCAAATTTGTTTTTAAATAAATTATTCATTTTATTTATTCATTTTTATTCTCTTTTCTTCTCTCTTCCCTTTTTCAATTTAACTTGTTTCTTTTTACTATTAGATGGCAATTGTTTATTTTATTTAAGTGTACCAATATCATTATTTTTTGTAATTAATTGTACTTTCCTCTTTTATTAAGAAGTATTATTCTTATCTATTTATTTTATTATTATTCTTTTTTTTCTTTTAATAAGTACATTGTATATAGTTAGGGGTGTCATTTGTATGACTCATAATCAACTGTTAAAAAATATATATATATTATAAGTTATATCAACCATATAAGGCCCACCAGGCCGATCTGGTATAAAAATAACATAAAATATAAATAATATAAAAAACTTTTTTCTCTCTAAATGACGGTTGTTGTATTTTTGTTTTTATAGCCCTGATGAAGACCTGAAAATCAGGTCGAAACGTCGGCATAAATAAATATTTTTTTGTTTATTTATGTTGTTTCTTTGCTGACCGCATCCCCGATCATCTTCTCCAATCAGTAATCTACGGTCAACTATCTTCACCTCACTCAAAATAATATAAATGTTTAAATTATTTCATAGCCATTGTTATAAGTTGAAATATAAAACAGAAAAAGGTAAAAAATTTCTATGAGTTTGAGTAGAAGAATGGTTGGAGTCAATAGCCTAGAGTTCAGGTGGGGGACTTCTTAAGAATCCTCAAGGCTGTCGGGTCACAATTGCCAATTCTTTACATCTTCCTCCTCAAACAGTATTTAAATTATAATATTTTATTAAATAATAACTTTTATAACTCATTGAATAAAATTAATTTTTGAAAGAAGATAGTTGATTGTATGAAGTAGATTGTAGGAAGATAGTCCGGGTGGCGGTCAATAAAGCTATCAAAATAGTAAAAGAAAACTATTGTTAACTAACGTTTACAGGGCTTCATCATTGCTAAAAAAAGATACAAGCACTTAAATGTACAGAGAACAACGTAAATTAAAAATCAAAAAGATGTAGTGAAACGTAAAATTGAATAAGAATAATAAAAGGTATTAGGCAATCAATGAAAACGGAATAACAGATAAAAAAAAAAAAAGTAAAAATAAAGTACAAACTAACAGATGGAAAAAGGGTAAATAAGAGTAAAATTAAAAATAAAGGAAGACAATAAACAAGATAGGAAGACTTGAAGACTAGAGGTCAGTGCGAAAGCAGATGACAGGAGGTTACAGAAAAGTAGAGGGGATTAACGGTTAAAATACGTTAAATTTTTTAATTAAATAGAATTACAAAATTAAAAATATATTAAAAATGGACCGACATTAAATGATAATATTCATAATAGAGGGGAAGAAATTATTAATAAAAAAAAAAAAAGTATAACATATTACAATTATGAGTGATAGTTGACCGTGGAAGACGTACGAGGAGAAGATGGTTGGGGGTGCGGTCAAAGTGAAACACAAATAAGTTGGTGTAACCTATATAATTGTGCCAACGTTTCGGCTACAGTTTCTAGTCTTCTTCAGGACTAAGACCAGAACAAGATAACAACACAGTAAAGAAAATAAAAAAAGAAACGTTGGCACAATTAAATAGGTTACACCAACTTATTTGTGTATCACTTTGACCGCACCCCAACCATCTTCTCCTCGTATAACATATTACATATAGTATAGAGACAAAAAAAGTTTATATGGATACATTGCTAAAAATAAAAAAAAATTAATTAAGATTTTAAGCAAATTAAATTAATACCAAATATAGGTAATTAAAAACAGAACTTTTCCATATTGCATTAAGGCTTAAATACCTTTTGTTAAACTATTGAATTCTTTGCAAGAACAAAATTTATAATCGGTTTCCCCCCTCAAGAAACCCTATTATACGAATTTTTAGAGGAATAGAAAAATAAATGTCTTTGGTTTATAATTTTTGGCTTACGTGCTCTTTAGATTCTTTTTTCGAAAATGACATCGAAATGTACTTGATTAGTGATTATTTAATAGGACGTGATTAGTGTGGTACGTGACAACTGTGAGATGCACGCACCCCACCAGTTTTTGTATATTTTTTTTTTAATTTCACAAAAAAATGCTCATGTTTTATTTTTTTTTGTTTATTTAATGCTTTCTAATTTGCTCTCCTAGTGCATTGTATCGCATGCATCATCTACCCGAATCAATTCTCAACCAGATAGTTTATTCATTTATATTCTGAGGTTACAGGGCAAAATAAAATATTGTTTAATGTGAGTAGGTTTGTTGAGTCTAGTGGTTGAACAGCTACTCAAGTATTTATAGCGCCTCCTGGTGGCTTTATGATGTTGATAGGGAAGGAACTCCTAGCCACTGGCTCAGAGCGGACTATTTTGGTTCAGGCTGCAGGAATGCCAAGTCTGTCGGGGAAGTGCTCCTGTCTTCTCCACTAGTATAATATTTTTATCCCTTTATATTTGTTATTTTAGCATTACAATTGGATTTTACAATACTTAAATTATAAACAAATAAAACTAGATTTTTTATTTATTTATTTTTTTTATTACTGGAAATAAAACTCCTCGAAACTATGGCAAATTCAGGCATGCGCTTACGAATGCGTTATTTAAATTAAGTGGGGGAATTGGCACACAAATTAAACGGTGTATTAGACTGCAGGCAGATAAATATTTATGCTTTTCGTGTCTTAATTCATTAAAGCGTTTTCCTAATAGTTTAAGATAGTGTATTTTAAAATTATACTGATTAGTAATAAATACTTCTTCTTTTTCGGCGTTGTTCCCATGGTAAAATAAGGGATAAAAATGAGGAATTCCGTGGTTATCCTGAGGTCCTCCAGACTTCCATAGAACTTCCTCTGCATCTCAGTTGGAGAAGCCAGCCTCCTTAGCTCAGAAAATAGCCTGCACGTTTGAAGTATGTTTTCGGTATTATGTTAACTTCTCTCAACTCACAGTGCAGACTAAAACCAATATGGAGCTTTTTTTTCAGACCTTTATTGAAAATATATGTATAACAATATTAATATATTCCTGAGTATATAAATATATATAAAATGGTATCCTTTCTTTACCACATGGCACTATAAGAGGTTGGGCTGGGTCCGCTGAGGGCGGGGATTCAAAGAACGCGGAGGGCCGCTCCACTGGGGGACAAGATGGGTTAAGATGACTTCAGGCTGCAGAGCCCGAAGCCCTTCCCTCGGCCAAGACGTTGACCAAGGTGACAGTGCTTTACCACCTCCTGGATCTTGATGGAGGGGCGACATCTCTGAACAGCGGGTTAGCACATACCAGCCCATCAAAAAATTTAATAGGTTAATATGGAGCTTTCGGAATAGGCAATAAATTAATATTTATAAGAAAATTTTCTTAAAACGGGTAGAGGAGACAAAAGGTAGTCTAATCGAGCAATATTTAAAAAGCGTCCATAAATGAAAAACGACATGAAACCCTCCACACCCGCCCTCCATGGTAGCCTTACTTATCTGACTTTTCAAACACACAATAATAGCGAGTAGGTTTAGTACAAGAGCCGGGAAGAAAAAAAAGGCAGTTATCACACCCAATTTTTGATTACTTTAATAAAAACTATGTATAATTACTAGTCAGAATTAATGAGTCTGCCAAGTATAGGTATAAAAAATGGCGGCTGTTTCAAAACCTTAAAAAAAAACATTAATTTTTTATTCGGAGCTCTATATCTTAAAAACTAACAACACTAGAAAACCTAAGAGAACATTATTTAAAAAAGAGTAAATTTGCCGAAATATTAGCCCTAAAAGAGCTATTTACGTTCAATAGTTCTCGAGATATAGCTTTTTAAAAAGCAAAATTTCTTTAAAATCTTCTGAAAGATTAGTAGTTAGCTAAGATACTGTGAGAAATCTATATCTCAGAAACTATGAGACGTATAGATGTCTATCAGCACTCAAATTAAAGCTAGTTTAATGGGCTATAAATAAGTTTATGACCTTTACCTTCGTAGAAATATTATTTTTCATGATATTTGCTAAAATAAATTGATTTATAGTTGTTCGGACAATAAGTTTGATTTATGAAAAACTTCATTCCAGAAACCATTGGATGTACAGATGTTTGCCAGCGCTCAAATTAAAGCTAGTTAAATTTACTACAAAATATTAATATTATGTTTATCTTTGTAGAAGTAGTAGTTTTTATGAAATTTGACAAAATAAACTCACAAAATGTTAATTTATACTTGTTCGTACAAAATGTCGGATTTTTGAAAAAATATATCTTTAGATCCATAAGACGCACAAATGTCTGCTAACACTCAAAATAAAGGAAATTTAACCTTCTATAAAGTAGTTTAGGACACTTATCTTCGTAGGGGTAGTAGTATTTATGATATTCACATATGAATATAAATTTGGCAAATGACAAATTGTCCGAACAACTATAAACCAATTTATGTTAGTAAATTTCAGGTAAACTATTACTCCTACAAAGATAAACATCGTAAACTACTTTATAAGCTATAGCTAAAGTTGCCATGGATACGACCCTTATTTATGAATGAACCATTGATAAATAAATATCATATCCATGGCAATTTTAGTTTCATAGTTGCCCAACTCTGCTCAGGAACCATGAGACAAATAGATGTTTTAGGAAATATCATAAAAACTATTACTCCTAAGAAGGTAAACGCCTGAAACTAATCTATAGCATATCAAGCTAGCTTTTATTTTAGTGCTAAATTAAAATTAAAGCTAGCTTAATATGCTATAAATTCGTTTCAGGCGTTTACCTTCTTAAGAGTAATAGTTTTTATGATATTAGCTAAAATATTTTATTAGGTTTTCTAGTGTTGTAGGTAGTTTCAAAGATATGGAGTTCCGAATGCACATTTACATGCACATACATCCACCATCTTGTATTCCCCCAACCTATACTTGGAAGACTCATCAATTTCCACTAGTAATTATAAGTAGTTTGCATTAAAATAATCAAAAATTGGAGTGATATAATGAGTTTTCATGACATTTTCTAAAATAAATTAACAAGAGGACGATGTCAGCAAATTTCAGGTAAACTATTACTCCTACAAAGATAAACATCATACACTACTTTATAGCTCATTAAACTAGCTTTAATTTGAGTGCTAATAGACATCTGTATGTCAAACGGTTTGTGAGATATAAATATTTCAAAATAAATTCACTAACTACTGATCTTTCAGTACGTCCCATACAACGTTTTTCTGAAACGTTGCTTTTTAAAAAGCTATATCTCTAAAAACATTTAACATAAATAACTCTATTAGGGCTCATATTTTAGAAAATTTACTATTCTTTAAATGACGTTCTCTTAGGTTTTCTTGTGTTGTTCCTGCTTTTTAAGATATAGAGCTCCGAATGAAAAATTAATGTTTTTTTAAGGTTTTGAAACAGCCGCCATTTTTTATTCCCCCTACCTATACTTGGTAGACTAATCAATTTCGACTAGTAATTATACACAGTTTTCATTAAATTAATCAAAAATTGGGATGAGATAACTGCCTTTTTCCCCTCTTGGGCTCTTGTACTAGTTGGTGGATGTACGACAAGACGTCTTAATGGTCCGGCCGAGAAGGATGGCTTTTTTTCATGATCGTTCATCGACCAACTTATTTTCTAATAGAGATGGTCTTAAAAGATATAATGAAATTCATAACTGTGAAGACTATAATATAGTTAATGTAAATTCCTTTAATACCTTATGGCTGGAGAAACAGCCATCATCGATTACTCTGAGCCTGTTAGTTTGCGGAAAATTAATGACAAATCTTCTTATTAACTTTCAGACTTCATCTACCGGAGGCATATAAATTATTTTATAGTATCTTATAGAGATGCGACATCGATAAAAAAAACATCGATGTTTTTTTTAACCATTGCAGTAACATAAGGACTGTTCTAAAGACTACCCATGCTCCGGCCAGTCAGAAGTGCTTTTTCAATCAACCAATAGGACATGGACTACAAAAAACATCGATGTTTTAAAATATCGTTGCTTACAATACGTTACCCAAAATACATCGATGTTTACGAACTTCCATTTGAGTAACATAAGGTCTGTTCCAACGATTACGGATTTAATTGTTAATGTTAACAATCACGGATGTTAATTTAATAATTTCAGAAATAATACCTTTATCATATTTGGTAACTTTATAATTACTGGAAATTAATTTATGTTAATTTAATAATTCTGGGAATAATACCTTTATCATATATGGTAACTTTATAATTACTGGAAATTAATTTATGTTAATTTAATAATTTCAGGAATAACAACTTTATCATATGTGGTAACTTTATATTTACTGGAAATTAATTTATGTTAATTCCAGGAATAATACCTTTATCATATATGGTAACTTTATAATTACTGAAAATTAATTTATGTTAATTTAATAATTTCAGGAATAATACCTTCTGAAATTGTTGTTCAAAACATCGATGTATTTTGGGCAATGTATTGTTAAACATCGATTTTTTTTTGTCAATTTGCTTTCTTTTTTGCAAAAACCACTTCCGTCTGGCGGGAGTATACATAGTCGTTGGAACAGACCTTATGTTACTGAAAAGGTTGTTCAAAAACATCAATGTATTTTAGGCAAAGGTTTGTATGTAATGATGTTTTAATATTTAATAGATATTTTAAAACATCGATGTTTTTCTAGTCGTAATTTATCTTTATTACGTCGTTAGCGTGATGGTTGGTGGTCCTTTTTTATCCCACCACATTGTTGATAGGAAATTATTTATACCGTAAATTTTTTGTTTTCATTTAGTTACTTATGGGGGAAAAAATAAATAAATTAAAGATTGGGACAAACGTAAAACATCGATGTCGCATCCCTTGTATCTAACGCAGCACTAAGCCACAATTCCAGACATTATCATTAACAGGACGCTCACAAAGGTGACAAACACACATAGGCATTCTCAGCCTCGACTGAGGACAAGTAACTTACTACTGATAGTACAAGGTCATCAAAATCAGTTATTTCCACCCCAATTTTTTTATTACTTTAAAGAAAACTCTGCATAATTACTCGTCGAAATTGATGAGAGTATGCCAAGTATATTTTCGGGGTATACAAAATAGTGGCTGCTTCAAAACGTTAAAAAATAATAATTTCTCATTCAGAGCTGCATATTTTTAAAAATGTCTACAATACTACAAAACCTAATAGTACATAATTTCAAGAAGAGTATATTTGTTAAAATATGAGCCTTAGAAGAGCCACTTACGTTCAATTGTTCTCGGAATACAGTTTTTTAAAAAACTATTTCTTAAAAAATGTATTGCAAAATCAGCAGTGAATTTATTTTCAAAAATCTATATCTCAATTTTGATTAGGGAAATAAAAAACCGGGGCTAAATAACTGACATTTTTCTGCTCTTGCATTTTGGCTTTACTCCCACAAAATTACTAAACTAAAATTTATCCATGCCTATTTTCTTGTGAGATATTCTTTATTTTTCTTAATTTATTTAATGTTAATTCTTGTTATAGTGTATATTAATAAATTGCCTTGAAGAATATAAAACAAGATGGAACAGCACTGACCTATTTAACAGCAAGGTCCCCTCTTATCAACTTTATTAAATCTTAAAGTCGTTATCGCACAACGACCCTGGAGCTCTTATCTATAGTTGATTAGAATTCCGTATTATATAGATTTAAATTGTACTAGTAATTAATTTTCGGCTGTATTAAACATCATATCTGGATCAGCTTCGATCACTTAAGATGTGGAAGAAAGATATTTTTCTAAGAAAAAAAAAATTTTTCACAGAGATATAAAAGCCAGTTTTATAATAAAAATTATGAACAAATAAAGTTTACTGTTCCTTTGCCAGGGTCATAACCAGCGAGTATTATTTTTTTCAAGTAAATAATTATAATTACTGATAAATTATAGCTATATATTTTTAAGTATAGGTATATAAGTTAATACTCACACTATAATTCAGATATAAGCCACTCACTATTTTTCATTGTCTGTCATATTTTTCAATTTGTAGATTCAATATTTTTTTCAGTTTTTTAGACACTACTTGCATATCATATATTATACATATCTTCTTACCTACTTGATATTATATTTCATCTTTCACAGTTATCAATCAACTAAATTTTTTTACTATTCAATTATCAATTATCAATTTTTAATCATTTATGATTCAATTCAATATTTTGTTTAATTCCAAATTTGTTTGTATACTATTCCTTTTCAATTTTATTTATGTTAAATTTTATGTTGAAATTTCAATTTTATGAGATATAAAAGCCAGTTTTATAATAAAAATTATGAACAAATAAATTTTACTGTTCCCTTGCCAGGGTCATAACCAGCGAGTATTATTTTTTTCAAGTAAATAATTATAATTACTGATAAATTATAGCTATATATTTTTAAAGTATTGGCTTCTTTGCTCCTGGCCCTTAATCTTAGTTCGTATATTTTTTTAGTTTCGTAAGTATCAGAATTAGAATATGGGAGATCTTGGATAGATACAGGGAATTTGTCAAGGATAAAGACATGTTATTCGTGAATTGACCTATAACCCAGGTCTTCATTAAAACAAAGCTACCTACAAATGACCCTGGAAAGGACTAGATGTAAGGTGAAAACTCTAGTGGGCATCTCTAGTAGCTTTAGGGTTAACAGTGGCTTAAGACAAGGAGACCCATTATCACCAATACTGTTCAACCTCGCCCTAGAAGTTGCCATTAGGAAAATAAGGACAAACCCGGGTAGCACCATTTACAATAGGCTCACACAACACATGACTTATGGGGATGATATAGTCATCACAGGGAGAACCAAAACAGTACTGGCTGGTGCTGTAGAAGAATTCCAGAGAGCAGCACAAGATTTAGGACTTATTATAAATAGTGAAAAGACTAAATATATGAAAACCTCTGGACAGACCGGAGAGATAAGAGATATTGTGGATATGGGGGAAAACATGTTTCACAGCTGCAGTACTTTCAAGTAGAGGAGTTGTGACGGAGAACAATAATTTAGAAGTAGAAATTAAGGACAGAATGGTAGCAGGAACAAGATGTTTCTATGCCCTGCGAAAAGCTCTCCGATACAAAAGTCTTTCCAGGATAGCAAAGCTTTTGTTGTACAAAATAATAATTAGGCCAGTGGTAATATATGGAAGTGAGACATGGACTCTAACCAAGGAAAATAGAAGAGCTCTACTGGTTTGGGAGAGAAGAGTCCTGAGAAAGATCTTTGGAGCCGTTAAAGAGGAGCACAGGTGGAGAATCAGAAGCAATGACGAAATAAAGAAATTGTATGGAGAGCCTGATATCCTCTGTGCTATTAAGAAGAGCAGGCTAAGATGGTTAGGACGTGTGGAAAGGATGGAGCCCTGGAGGCTACCTAAAAGGATGCTGAATGGTGCACCAGGAGGAAAAAGGAAAAGGGGCAGACCCAGGCGTCGGTGGCTGGATGATTTGAGAAGAATGGGAGTTGAAAATTGGAGGAGTCTCGCTGGAGACCGCGAGGCATGGGAAAGAGTGGTGGCAGAGGCCCAGGTCCTACAAGGACTGTAGCGCCCAACAACAGTGAGTGAGTGAGTGAGTGAGTGAGTGAGTGACCTAAAATTCAGCTACCCTATAACTCACTTGAGAATAATTGCCCAACTACGACTCTTCGGTAAATATGTAATTACTCTTATTGTAGGTCCACACAAATATACTTTGGACCCACAGAAGCTTTGTCCAGCTTGTGATGGAACGGCTCTGAAGGACTGTATCTATTTTTTGACAAAATAGACAATGACTACACCATGAGAACCGAATCCGATACATGCCGAAGCTAAGCGATATTAACCAAAATCAGTTGTATGAATTTCTCTCTGTACCCTCAGGATTGGATCTTAAACTTCTTTTCATATAGGTAACACAAAACCTTTGGCTTAGAGCTGGATACCTATAGTCACAATAGGATATACAGTTTTAGTTTTAATTTTTTTATATTATAAAATATGAAGTGACATTTTGGTCTTATTCTGACGAATGTTTGTTATCAGTTTATATAAACTATCTTTAACTCACCATTTCCATAAAATTACTACAATCGATTATTTATTTCTTGTATTTTACGGGCTAACTCTATTTATACCCCATAAATAAATAAATTATCATTATTATTATTATTAGCCCTGATGAAGCCTTGCAACGTGAAGCGAAACGTTGGCTAATAATAAATAATTTATTTTATATATGAGTTATTTCGACCGCATTCGGACCATCTTTCTTTTAATTTTTATTAACCTAATCAAGCTCGTAATTTAAATTTTTAATTAGTTTTTTATCGATCAAAGCGTATATTTATTATAACATGTTATATTTATGTATTACAAATTTATATTATATCTATGTATTATACACAATGGCAGGAAGTTGTAGGAGTCGTGGGACGTCCCTGCGTCAGAGCTCCCGTCAGTTCGGCGTCACCCGTTTGACGTAAATCGATAAAGCTATTGTTTGATCGATATTCCACGTGACTTTCTAGATTCCTTCTATCGGTCATTTCTTAGCTCGACTATAATATGTTATTATTATTTTCATGTTGGGGCCATGGGTTCCTCATAGTAGGACCTCTATGGGTTCCTCATAGTAGGACCCCTCCTATGGGTTCGTCATAGCAGTAACTGACAGAGTTGGGCAATTATGAAACTAACAGCTAAAATTGTCATGGAAACGATATTTATTTATCAATGGTTCATTCATGAGTAAGGGTCGTATCCATGGAGATTTTAGCTATTATTTTTAACCAGAGATGGGCAAAAATTAGCTGTAGTTGAAACTAATAGCTAAAATCTCCATGGATACAACCCTTATTCATGAATGAACCATTGATAAATAAATATCGTATCCAAGGCAATTTTAGCTATTATTTTTAACCAGAGATGGGCAAAAATTAGCTGTAGTTGAAACTAATAGCTAAAATCTCCATGGATACAACCCTTATTCATGAATGAATCATTGATAAATAAACATCGTATCCAAGGCAATTTTAGCTATTATTTTTAACCAGAGATGGAGAAAAATTACCTGTAGTTGAAACTAATAGCTAAAATTTCCATGGATACAACCCTTATTCATGAATGAATCATTGATAAATAAACATCGTATCCATGGCAATTTAAGCTATTATTTTTGACCAGAGATGGAGAAAAATTAGCTGTAGTTGAAACTAATAGCTAAAATCTCCATGGATACGACCCTTATTCATGAATGAACCATTGATAAATAAATATCGTATCCAAGGCAATTTTAGCTATTATTTTTAACCAGAGATGGGCAAAAATTAGCTGTAGTTGAAACTAATAGCTAAAATCTCCATGGATACAACCCTTATTCATGAATGAACCATTGATAAATAAATACCGTATCCATGGCAATTTTAGCTATTATTTTTAACCAGAGATGGGCAAAAATTAGCTGTAGTTGAAACTAATAGCTAAAATCTCCATGGATACAACCCTTATTCATGAATGAACCATTGATAAATAAATACCGTATCCATGGCAATTTTAGCTATTATTTTTAACCAGAGATGGGCAAAAATTAGCTGTAGTTGAAACTAATAGCTAAAATCTCCATGGATACAACTCTTATTCATGAATGAACCATTGATGAATAAACATCGTATCCAAGGCAATTTTAGCTATTATTTTTAACCAGAGATGGGCAAAAATTAGCTGTAGTTGAAACTAATAGCTACAACTTCCGTGGATACTACCCATATTCATGAATGAACCATTGATAAATAAATATCGTATCCATGGCAATTTTAGCTATAGCTTTATGAATGAATGAAGATTTATGAATGAATCATTGATAAATAAATATCGTATCCATGGCAATTTAAGCTATTATTTTTAACCAGAGATGGGGAAAAGTTAGCTGTAGTTGAAAACATGAATGAACCATTGATAAATAAATATCGTATCCATGGCAATTTTAGCTATTATTTTTAACCAGAGATGGGGAAAAGTTAGCTGTAGTTGAAACACATGAATGAACCATTGATAAATAAATATCGTATCCATGGCAATTTTAGCTATTATTTTTAACCAGAGATGGGGAAAAGTTAGCTGTAGTTGAAACCATGAATGAACCATTGATAAATAAATATCGTATCCAAGGTAATTTTAGCTATTATTTTTAACCAGAGATGGGCAAAAATTAGCTATAGTTGAAACTAATAGCTAAAATTGCCATGGATACGATATTTATTTATCAATAGTTCACTCATGAATAAGGGTCGTATCCATGGCATTTTTGGCTATTAGTTTCATAGTTGCCCAACTCTGGTTTCACCTATAGCTAATGTTTGCCCATCTCTGATAACTGAAGCTAGACACTACATGTCAACTTTAGTAGCAGTCCAAATCTTAAGGAAATAAAATATTAGTTATTGTACCCTAACTTTTTGTTACATTAATCATATATGTATATATAAATCAATATTTATTTGTTTATATTTTATGCTCTGCCATACCGTTCATCCGATTGTGAGCATCAACATTTTGCTAAATGTTCCCGGTAGGGTTATAGTTTTTTCAGTTTTTCGTTAAAAAAAAAGTTATATACAAAATAAAGCATTTTTGTCACGTAGTTCAGAATGCAAACATTTTTTTAATGTTTATAATATTCTAATCGATTTGCTTCTTTCCGAAAAATGAGAAAAAATATTACTGATCCCATTAATTTTTTTTTATTCACACATAATTTTTAAAAAACATAATGAGGAATCAAGTAAAATAGGTCAACAAATTTTATTCGGTTTGCGCCTTTTGCTGCAGTTTATAGAGCCCTAAACCACTTAATATAATCTGAATATATAAAAGGGAAGAGTCAAATCTTTGTTCACAATAAACTTTCGAATCACTGGACCGATTTACGTTCTGTTTTTTTTCAAAATAATACCCTTTAAGCCTTTATTAAATCTTCCCATGTTTAAAGATAATGAAATCCCCGAATTCTCAATTAGAAAAAATGTCATAGACAAACTTCAACGTATTTAGTTGGTAGCTCAGAAAGATTTTTTCACAGTTAGTGTACACCAATCGATTTGTCTCTAATAATAGCGGAGTAAGAAAAAATATCACTGATTTCATTAAGCTATATTATATTTTTAAAAAATTATAAAAACATAATGTGGCTAAGGATAAAGTAAGGAAACAATTGTTTTCTGGGAAAAAAAACCAATAACATTTTTACCGCCATCTCAAACCCCTAGTGCCATTTTTGAAGAAATTAAAAATTAGAAATTTTCCACCTTGATTTATATAATAATATCTTATAATCTTTCATAACTCCTCCGAATTTTATTCTACCCCAACGTTAATTGAATTGTTGTAAAGCTGAATACCTTCTTGCTAAATGTTCTCAGTAAGCTTATAGGATGTTCCGATTTTTCGGCAAAAAAAACGTTATATACAAAATTAAGCATTTTTGGCACGTAGCTCAGAATGCATAATCGATTAACCTCTTTCCGAAGAATAAGAAAAATTACTGATATTACTGATTCTATTATTTTGTTTTTATTCACACAAAATTTTTAAAAACATAATGAGGAATTCAGTAAAAGAGGTCCAAATTTTGTTTTTGGTTTGTGCCTTTTGGTGCATTCAAGTTAATTCAAGACCGATGTAGGGAGAAAAATTTTATTTTCCGATTTTTTTGAAAATATACATTGATTTTTAGCGTAGTCTCATCCCTCTCCCCTCCCTCTAAGTACCATTTTTTTAAGAAATTAAAAATTAGAAATTTTCCACCTTGATTTATATAA
>NW_027112014.1:1557753-1566238 GCF_000696795.3 Halyomorpha halys
GTAGTCTCATCCCTCTCCCCTCCCTCTAAGTACCATTTTTTTAAGAAATTAAAAATTAGAAATTTTCCACCTTGATTTATATAATAATATCATAAAATCTTTCATAACTCCTCTGAATTGTATTCTACCCCAACGTTAATTGGATTGTTGGAAAGTTGAATACCGTTCTGCTAAATGTTCCCTGTAAGCTTATAGGATGTTCCGATTTTTCGGCAAAAAAAAACGTTATATACAAAATTAAGCATTTTTGGCGCCTAGATTAGAATTCATAATCGATTTGCCTCTTTACGAAGAATATGAAAAGATATTACTGATTCTATTAATATTTTTTTTTTATTCACACAAAATTTTTAAAAACATAATGAGGAATTCAGTAAAAGAGGTCCAATTTTTTTTTTTTGGATTGTGCATTTTGGTGCATTGAAGTTAATTCAAGACCGATTTTTTTGAAAATTTACACTGATTTTTAGCGTAGTCTCATCCCTCTCCCCTCCCTCTAAGTACCATTTTTTTAAGAAATTAAAAATTAGAAATTTTCCACCTTGATTTATATAATAATATCATATAATCTTTCATAACTCCTCTGAATTTTATTCTAATGTTGCATACCTTTTTGCTAAATGTTCTCAGTAAGCTTATATTTTTCGGTAAAAAAAAGGTTATATACAAAATTAAGCATTTTTGGCGCGTAGCTTAGAATGCATAATCGATTAGCCTCTTTTTTAAGAATAAGAAAAATTACTGATATTACTGATTCTATTATTTTTTTTTTATTCATACAAAATTTTTAAAAACATTATAAGGAATTCAGTAAAAGAGGTCAAACATTTTTTTTTTGGTTTGTGCCTTTTGATGCAGTTAATAAAGTTAAACTCCCAAGTTTGGTGTAGATTGGTTAAGTAGTGTTGAAGTTAATTCAATTTTTTCTTTCAAAAAGAAATCAAAGACCGATGTAGGGAGAAAAAGTTTATTTTCCGATTTTTTTGAAAATGTATACTGATTTTTAGTCGTCTCATACCCCTGCCCCCCTCCTCTAAATACTATTTTTCGAAGAAATTAATAATTAGAAATTTTTCACATTGATTTATTTTGGAGGATTTTTTTTTCTCTAGATGTCAATTATTCATATAATCGGTCATAACTCCTCTCCATTTTATTCTATCCCGAGGTTAATAGAGCCGTTGGAAAGCTGAATACCTGATCCTTCAACCTACATTAAGGATATTAAGATTTAATGCCCTTATAATAAAGTGAAAAATGCGTTTCAAATAAAGAAAACAATTAGAAACGTTTTATTTTCTGTGTCCAGTTCTAATTTGATTAATTAGATGTGGTTTGTGCTCCTTACTGTAGTTTATAGAGACCTTAACAACTGCCAAGTGTAGATTGGTTTAGTAGTGTAGTAAATATTTAATTAATTTAAAAAAAATTACTACCAGATATGCAATACTATTGTGAGAAAGGGGGAGGTAAGTAAAGATATCAAGCTCCATATCTTTTAAGCAATATATCTCCCAACACTACTATAGTACAAGACCCAAAGAGGAGAAAAAAGGCAGTTATCTAACCCCAATTTTTGATTACTTTAATGAAAACTATGTATAATTACTAGTCAAAATTGATGAGTCTGCCAAGAATAAGTAGGAGAATAAAAAATGGCGGCTGTTTCAAAGGGATTAAAAAAAACTAATTTTTCATTTGGAGCTCTATATCTCAAAAAGTAGGAACAACACAAGAAAACCTAAGAGAACGTCATTTAAAGAAGAGTAAATTTTCTGAAATGTGAGCCCTAATAGAGTTATTTGCGTTAAATATTTTTGAGATATAGCTTTTTAAAAAACAACATTTCATAAAAATGTTGTATGGGACGTACTGAAAGATCAGTAGTTAGTGAATTTATTTTGAAAAATCTATATCTCAAAAAGCATTTGACTTACAGATGTCTATTAGCACTCAAATTAAAGCTAGTTTAATGAGCTATAATGTAGTTTAAGATATTTATCTTCGTAGGAGTAATAGTTTACATGAAATTTGCTAAAATAAATTATAAATTATAGTTGTTCGAACAAATTTTCATTTGTCAAATTCATATTCATATGTGAATATCATAAAAACTACTACTCCTACATAGATAAACATAATTAACTATTTTGTAGTACTTTACTACTAGCTTTAATTTGAGCGCTGGCAGGCATCTGTACGTCCGATGGTTTCTGAAATGAAGTTTCTCATAAATCAAACTTATTGTCCGAACAACTATAAACCAATTTATTTTAGCAAATATCATGAAAACTACTATTCCTAGGAAGGTTTTATTAACCATATTTTAGCAAATTTACTTTCCTTTAAATAATGTTCTTTTTTATTTTCTAGTGTTGTTGGTAGTTTTTAAGATATAGAGCTCCGAATGAGAAGATAGTGTTTTTTAAAGGTTTTTAAACAGCCGCCATTGTTTATCCCCCCTACCTATACTTGGTAGACTCATCAATTTTGACTATTAATTATACCTACTTTTCATTAAAGTAATAAAAAATTTAGGTGAGATAACTTTTCTTCCTGGCTCTTGTACTACTAGGAGTATTCATGATCTTTGGTTTAACATTTTAAAGCGCTAGAGTGTTAAATGGAGAAATATCTCCTTCTTTTACCGTGTTAAAACGACATAACATATAACATGGTTGAGAGTCTGTTACTAGGTCTGTTAAATGGAAAATGACGTCACGAAACTGACCAGCTGAGCTCGTCATGTGTTTTGGACTTTTTAAAAAAGTCAATCAGTAGCCAAACTTTTACACTTCTACTTTTCAATTATTTTAGGCATGTTGTAATAAATTACTGTAGTTGGAAGTAAACAATAACATGAAGTTTTGGAAGGAAAAGTTATAAAGCATAAGTTGCTCACAAAATCCGCTATGCATTTATCATTTAACATGACTTCAAATAGGGCTGCTCACAATGCTATATTTATAACATTTAACATGGTAAAACATTTAACATTTAACACAATATCATGAATACCCCTACTATTATATGGCAGTGAAAGTTAGATGACCCAAGACAAGCAAAAGCAACATTCATAAAAACTAACAACACTAGAAAATCTAAAAGAAAAATTTTTAAAGAAGAGTACATTTTCTGAAATATGAGCCCTAATAGAGATATTTATATCCAATAGTTCTTGAGATATAGCCTTTAAAAAGCAACATTTTATAAAAATGTACTGAAATATCAGTAGTTAGTAAATTTATTTTGAGAAATCTATATCTCAGGAACTATGTGACCTAGAGCTAATAAAGCTGGTTTAATGTACTATTAAGTAGTTTATGACCTTTACTTTCGTAGGAATAGTAGTTTTTATGCTATTTGACAAAATAAACACACAAAATGTATCTATAGACCCATAAGACACACATATATCACCAACACTCAAAATGAAGGAAATTTAACTTACTACAAAGTAGTTTATGACACTTATCTTCATAGGGGTAGTAGTTTTTATGATATTGACATATGAATATTAATTTGTCAAATAGAAATATGTCCGAACAACTATAAATCAATTTATATTAGCCAATTTCATGAAACTACTACTTCTACGATAATAAATATCATAAACTACTTCATAGTCCATTAAACTAGCTTTAATTTGAGTGCTAATAGACATCTGTACGTCACATAGTTCCTGAGATATAGATTTCTCAAAATAAATTAACTAACTACAGATATTTCAATACATTCCATACCACATTTTTATGAAATGTTGCAAGTTAAAAGCTATATCTCGAGAACTGTTAAACGTAAATAGCTTTATTGGGGCTTACATTTTAGCAAATTTACTCTACTTTAAATGATGCTGTAGTAGGATTTTTAGTGTTGTTGATAGTTTCAAAGATATGGAGCTCCGAATAAAAAATTAATTACTTTTAAGGTTTTGAAACAGCCGCCATTTTTTATTTCCCCTACCTATACTTGGCAGACTTATCAGTTTTGACAAGTAATTATACATAGTTTTCAATCAAGTAATCAAAAATTGGGGTGAGATAACTGCCTTTTATTTTCTCTTGGGCTCTTGTACTATGAGGGAAATAAGAATAAAGTAAAAAAGAAAATATGGAACAAAAAATTAAAACCCACCTGACTATATAATGTAATATATTAAGTACGTACATATATAAATATATATAATAATATATTAAGAATATACTTTATAGTTTTCACTGAACATCAAACTTTATTCTATTTAATTTCCTTTGTTCATTTTTGTATAAATTTTACATAATTTTCAGCCATACCTCAGTTTAAATTTATCTTTATTAATTTATTAATTTATTTATAAGTTATCTTATTTTCTTTCTTTGTTACATTATTTTAGTTTTTTTTTGTCTTTTTTAACCCTAATGAAGCCTTGCACCATGGGGCCAAACATTGGCTCATAATTTCTTTACTACTTCAGTTATTTTTTAAATCTTCCTTCTATAATTTTGTTCATGCATAATCGATATTTTAGTTTCTATCCCGTCCATTTTTAGTAGGACAATATATATTTAAAACAATAAATGCCCGTTCTTAGCAGCTCACGATTTTGCTCGTGGGTCAATGTGTCTCCACAGTGAATGAACAGGGAGTTAACACCTGAAAGAAAGTTACATGACCAATTAGTTATGGCCCAGTTCCACGGTGGCAGTTGTGGGACAACCGTGAGATAGTATGATAGAACTTGTTTGACAGCTGACAGTAAACATAGCCACGATGACAGTTCAATTTGTTGAGTGAATTAGTTTAAAGCTGATGATTAAATGCAAAAGAGAACTGCTTTATTTTTATAAGCAGTGCTGCTCAAATATATTGGGTTGTTACATCACACAGCAATGTGTACTTATCAATTCATTATTATACATAATATTATATATTATGGTTGTTGTATTTAAGGTTAGGAGCAGGTTCAACCTGAGAACTGTGGGTTGCGCCTTTTCCAATCCGTTCTGGAGGAACCAACCTGGTCCCCTGGAGTGGGATCACAATGAAATGAAAAACTTGTCTATAGGAAATTTATAATGGAAGGATTGGTATCTGGTCCTGGCCAATTCGACAACATATGGAACATTGAGGTCTTTATTGATGATTTGATTTGCGACTTGAGTAAGGAGCGTTGAGCATTGATACGAGAGGAATTCGATGGTTTAGTGGAGCCCCAAAGCTCAAATCCGTATGTCCAGATAGGACTTATTATAGTCATGTAGATAAGACTTTTGTAATGAATGAGAAGTTTAGACCGTTTCTATAGTATAGAAATAGTGTAAGGATTTCAAATAACTCGTTAGTCCAAATTTAGTCATAGGTAACAGACCTGTTCGACAAGAATAAGTGGGGTATTATTAAAGGATGTGTTTACAACGAAGGATAAAGGTGATTTGATGGGATTTAATGGAATTAATTTTAATCCTCCAGTTTTGACACCTTCTTATTCTCTTCCACATTAAGGTATAAGGTAATAGGGTACATAGTTCACTGTGAGGGCAGCAAAAAAGAAACACTTTCAATGATCATGCAAATCCAGATAGCATGGCAGTACTGCCACTAAAGCGAATGTCATAATTAACAGAATCTTAGTACCTCTAACAGTTATTGTCTTAGTGTACTACAACTCATAATATGTCCTATATTTGAAAAAAAGCTGATTTTGAAACATTCAAATAACTTACTTATGCAAGTATTTTATCATCTAATTCTTAACATAAATAAATAATTAAAGAAATATCTTACCTTTTTCAAATCCCTGATGCAAACCATCACGCCAGTTTAATTATCCATCTGAAAAGAAAATGAACGTGAGATCATTTGTATTATTTAACTCAGCTTATTCATTAATTGATTCTATCAATCTTAGAGCACAAAATAAAACAATTATGTGCATATTATAATAAAAATACAAGACGATTATGTTTTTAAATCATGTTACTTTAAAAGGAATAAATAAAAATTGATGTTAATTAAATTGAATTTAAATAAATCAAGCTCTGTAATTAGGGGATAACAAAGTCCTAGCCTGTTTAAGAAAGATTTTATTGTTGATAGTGTCAATGTGATATGCTAAGGAGAATTTTTATTTTTTAAATTGGTGTTGATTAATTGAAATATATTTATTTCTATAAGTAAATAGTCATTTTATAAAATTTAATAGGAAACTGTCATTATATTCTGATAATTGTTTTAAAGATTGTTTGGTACGGACAGTGCGCTTCCAATGCATAATGTTCTTAATAATTTGTGACAAATCAATAATGAGGTTATCCCTTCGGCCTGAGGGCCGAAACGTTGCAGAGTTAAATAAACATAGTTTAGAGTAAGTGGATCATTTGAAGTTGTCTTGTTAAAACAGAACTATTTAGAATTCAATTTAAGATTTTATAGCTTATATATCATTAAAATATATAATATATTTATAAAATAAATCTAAAAAAAAAGTTCCTCCAATGGAACAACTAACAACCGGAGAACCCTTTCCCATTCATCCGACCCCATTCCCTCATTTTCTTAACGGAAACTTGCAAAAAATTCCCTTCCGTAGCAGTTTTTGCAACGAGAATGCCCAATACTATCTAGGTTACAGATACCTACCTTCATAGATACAATTTTCTTTAGATATATTATTCGATATAATAACTACTAAAGATATATCATAATTTTAAAATATATATATATTCTGGATTTTCTTTTTAGGAAATTTGATAATATTAATTTTTTTTAATTATTGAAGTAAAAAAACTTCCAAAATGAATATAACCTACTCTTTATTTTTCATTGTACAAGAGCCCAAGAGGAGAAAAAAGGTAGTTATCTCACCCCAATTTTTGATTACTTTAATGAAAACTATCTATAATTACTAGTCAAAATTGATGAGTCTGCCAAGTATAGGTAGGGGGAATAAAAAATGGCAGCTGTTTAAAAGCGATAAAAAAATTTAATTTTTCATTCGGTGCTCTATATCTTAAAAAGTAGGAATAACACAAGAAAACCTAAGAGAACGTCATTTAAAGATGACGTACAGATGTCTATTAGCACTCAAATTAAAGCTAGTTTAATGAGCTATAAAGTAGTTTATTATGTTTATCTTCGTAGGAGTAATAGTTTAAATGGAATTTGCTAATATAAATATAAATTTCGCAAATTTTTATTTGCCAAATTTATATTAATATATGAATATCAAAATAACTACTACCCCTACATAAATAAGTGTCATAAACTACTTTATAGTAAGTTAAATTTCCTTTATTTTGAGTGTTGGCAGACATATGTGCGTCTTATGGATCTAAAGATATATTTTTTTCAAATATCCAACATTTTATAAGAACGACTAGAAATTAACATTTTGTGAGTTTATTTTGTCAAATAACATAAACACTATTACTCCTACAAAGATAAACATTATTAAATATTTTATAGTAAATTTAACTAGCTATAATTTGAGCACTGGCAGATATCTGTGCGTCAAATGGTTTCTGAAATGAAGTTTTTCATATATCAAATTTATTGTCCGAACAACTATAAATCAATTTATTTTAGCAAATTTCATGTAAACTATTACTCCTATGAAGATAAACATCATAAACTACTTTATAGCTCATTAAACTAGCTCTACTTTGAGTGCCAATAGACATCTGTACGTCACATAGTTCCTGAGATAAAGATTTCTCAAAATAAATCAACTAACTACTGATCTTTCTGTAGATTTTTAAGAAATGTTGCTTTTTAAAAAGCCATTTCTCGAGAACTATTGGACGTAAATAGCTCTTTTAGGGCTAATATTTTAGGAAATTTACTCTTCTGCTGTAGTAGGATTTTTAGTGTTGATAGTTTCAAAGATATGGAGCTCCGAATGAAAAATAATTTCTTTTAACGTTTTGAAACAGCCGCTATTTTTTATTCCCCCTTACTATACTTGGCAGACTCATCAATTTTGACTAGTAATTATACATAGTTTTCATAAAAGTAATCAAACATTGGGGTGAGATAACTTCCTTTTTTTTCTTCCCAGCTCTTGTACTACAACCTTTCTGGACAATTGTTCCATAGTGATGCACCTTAACAATCCGAAACTTAAGTTATTCTTATTTGTGTTATATATGTATATTTAAAATTCTTGCGATCATATTATTTTATTATACCTTCGAGAAACTAAGGGTCTGAATGACGACACACTCGAAAGTTCGGGGAGGAAATGTCCCTTGATTTAGCGAGGAGGAAAACTCGTATTTAATATCGAGCAACAATGTTTTTTTTTTATTTATTTGTTATATTTACAAATATATAAAAAAATACAACCAGTAAATTTGATCATAATGACATAATGACATGATACAGGATGTAGAAAAACTACCCAGTAGTAGAACTTTGAAACAGTTTACAATATAAGGTCACGAGGCCATCTTCTTTTCAGGCGCCTTGGAGGATTGCCAGGAATGGAAGAGGAAGCAAGGTTAGAAAC
>NW_027112014.1:1566769-1567840 GCF_000696795.3 Halyomorpha halys
ATAGTTTTCGAGATATAGCTTTTTAAAAAGTTACCAATACAACAAATAAAAATATGAAATGGTAAATTATTTGGTAAAGTGAAAAGGAAATATCGAAACATAAAAGAAGCAATTCACTTGACGACATGTTCTTTATGAGGATCTCTACTGATGCCTAAAACAGGGTAAAAGTTTCTTTAGCGTCTAGGTTTATTCATTTTCTGGACTAAAAGTAAATAATGAAGGACAAATGACTGAAGTAAATAATGAAGGACTGATGACTGAAGTAAATAATGAAAGACTGATGACTGAAGTAAATAATGAAGTGTCGATGACTGAAGTAAATAATGAATCGATTTAACTTCTGAAAACACAACAGATTCCGCTTAGATGACCTAACAAGTTTCGGCTCATTGCCCCCAGAATTTCCCAGAGAGCAGGTTTTCGGTATCCATCAACCAACTTCTTGGAACGAGGACGTGAAGAGAGTAAAATATAATATTGAATAGTCATTCCCCTCCTGAGGGGGGGCGGCCAAAGTGGCCAAGGGACCGAGGTGGGGGGGCCTGCTCCCCACTCGTGCCGACTTGGACAAATATGGCACTAGTAGCCCACGCTTCTTCTGTAATCTCCACATCCTATACGAGGCTTTCCTGTCCTCCGAGGAAGGACTACTAGAAGTCAGGGTGTCTCAGCGATACAATATAGGCCACCATGACGAATTGCAACCAGGAAAACTATTGTGTCCTTCAGTCCTGTATGGAAAATAGTGAAGATAACTTTCAAAGGAATTAGTCCAAGAGCCCACGAGGAAAAAAAAGTCTGTTGTTTCACCAAAATTTTTTTTTTTTTTTTTTTTAATAATTTATTTATTGATATTTACAACTGTGTACATATATACACATCAAGTAAATTTGCTGTAAGTGATATTATGACATGATAAAAACATTTGGAGAATCTACCCATTGATAGAACTCCAAAAATTTCTAAAGGAGAAGATCTCGAAGCCATCTTCTTTTCAGACGCCTAGGAGGATTATTAGGTAATGAGTTGTTGGGAGTTTCAAAGATATGGAGCTCCGAATAAAAAATT
>NW_027112014.1:1567890-1573495 GCF_000696795.3 Halyomorpha halys
CCATCTTCTTTTCAGACGCCTAGAAGGATTATTAGGTAGTGAAGGAGAAGCCAGGTTAGAAACGAGTTGGTTTGGGTGGTTTGGAAGTTTATTATGGAAGGATTGGTATCTGGTTCTGGCCAAATCGGCAACATAGGGGACATTGAGGTCCTGATGGAAGATTTGATTTGTGACAAAGTAAAGAGCATTAAGGATTTTGGTAATAATCGGAATCGAAGAGCAGTTTCCTGTCTTTTCAGTCTTGTATGAGGATTCCATGTCAGTCGTTTGTCCAGATTTAGTCCTAAGTAACGGACCTGTTCAACAGGAATGAGTGGGGTATTATTAAAAGATATTGTAGGGCAAGACGAAGGGTAAATTTGATTTGGTGGGATTTACTGAAATTTATTTTAATCCTCCAGTTTTGGCACCATTCTTCGAGGGTTGTGATGTGGGATTGGGATACAATGGAAGGATCAGGATTAGGAATTCCACATCATTAAGACTACCAACAACATTAGAAAACTTAATAAAGCATTATTTAAATTAAAGTAAATTTACTAAAATATGAGCTATAATAGAACTATTTATGTTCATTAGTCCCACAGATACAGTTTTTTCAAATCGAGATTTCATGAAAAATGTACTGAAATATTAATATTTAGTGAATTTCTTGGGGTGTATCTATATCTTTCTCTGAACGAAAAGACTTACAGAAAGTAGAACTAGTTTAATGTGCTATAAACAAGCTTTAGGTGTTCATCTCCTGTAGGAGAAGTAGTTTTCACATTTGCAAAAATAAATTGATTTCTAGTTGTACAGATAAAATTCATAATCATATGCAAATAACATAAACATTACTACTCCTACGAAGATAAACATTATAAACTACTTTATAGTACATTTAACTAGCTTTAATTTGAGTGCTGGCAGACATCTATACGTCTTATAGTTTCTGAGAAATCAATTTTTCAGAAAAATGTTTGGCCGAACAACTAGAAATCAGCATTTTTTGAATTTGTTTTGTCAAATATCATGAAAACTACTACTCCTTGCACAACCTATACTGATTTATTTTTAAGTATTCTGTGCATGTTCCAGACGAAACCTTTTTTTTTTTTTATTAAGTTTTAGTTTTTGTAATATCTGTAAAGTTGTGCATCTGTTGTAACATTTCAGGTGGTTATTTGAATGTCCAAAAACTGTTCCAAAAAAAAAAAAAAAATCTCAGTGTATTTATTTTATTGTGATATTTTATATTATTCTGATTAGTAAAACATGATACCTATTTTATTTCATCATTATTTCTTCTTGTACAAATTTTTGTTTATCTTTCTGTTTATATTCATATAGAGATTTTATTATTTTTACTTACTTATTTATTTATTATTATTGTATATATGACGTATATTTTTTCATGACGTTGATTTAATCTCAATTTTTTTTTTTTTTCTTTCCCCGTATTGTTTTTGTTTTATGTACATCTCCTGTATTTTTTAACTGTATATTTTACGTATTTTTGTATATAAAAAATTTATACTCTTGCCATTGTTACTTATTTTTATTTTTATCATTGTATCTTATCTTTTCTAACTATTTAACCATTTTTTTAAAAATATTTTCCATGTTTCTGAAAATACATTAAGGATGAGGGACACAATTTTACTTGCAACTTTTTGCCTTTTTTTAAAAATATTTTCCATATTTACGTAAATACATTACGAATGGAAGATTTTTATTTGTGACTAACTACTATTAAAAGGAGCGGATTGTAATATTTGAAATTATAAAAAGTTTTTTTATTATGAAAGTAAAACAAAATTCTTGAACCCGGTCTCTCGTAAATATTCGAGAAATCCGATACATTTTATTTTTTATGAAAATTTTAGCCTCACAACTTCACCAGCTTAGCTGACTGCCAGTTCTTCTGGAACAAACAGGTTACAACCGCCATAAAAGGAAGACCAGGAATACGGCCAAGAAAAGGCCAAGAGACTCTGTCATGGTAAACAGGACTGAATACTTGGAACCTATGAATTAAATATACGGCCGCAGAAGGCACTTCGGAGAATAGTAAAAAAGGTTCCAAAAAGAAAGGCATCCACACAAAAATAAAATAATATCTGAGGAAAAGATGGTTGGGGGGTGCGATCAATCTATAAAGCAAACAAGTAAAAATGTATTAGTGTCAACGTTTCGGCCTGAACTTCAATCCTTCATAAGGGCTGAGAACAAAAAACAATATAACAACCAGAATGATTAAATACGGAAGAAACATAAGAAGACAACAGATGATATAATGTAACCATTAGTTGTATTGAAAATGCATAGTGTAATAATACAAGGATATTGCAACTTTATATAATAATGAGGTGTTAATAGTGGGGATGGTTGGGGGGGGCGGTTAGCAAATAAACACAAAACTTATTTATTTGTGCAGACGTTTCGATCAGAAAGTCAGGCCTTCATCAGAGACTCTCAGGTAGAGATTCTGACTAGAGTGAGCCTAGTCTGACTACAGTCCCCTTTTAACCTATCTGAGCATTCCTCATGAAGACATGAAATTCAGGTCGAAACGTCGGCACAAATAGATAAGATTTGGTTAATTTGCTGACCAAGTGTGGTATCTGGTTCTGGCCAAACCGGCAACATATGAGATATTGAGGTCCTGATGGATGATTGATTCGTCACAAAGTAAGCTGCGTTAAGGATTTTGGACAGTAAGGATTGGATTCGGGAGGAAGGATACAATTGATTTTATTTAAATTATAATAACCAGTCTCAAGAAAGTGAAAAGATTATTTATAATTTAATTTCTGTTTTATTCCGACGAAAAACGCACACAAACACTTATAAATGTATTTATTCAAAATGGTTTACATTTTTTTAATAATATCCAATTTATACATGTATTCATTTAGAAGATTTTCATATATCCTTGAGGATGGCCGAATTGGGCGAAACGTAGGACTTTTGAGAAAATAACGAATGTTTTGAGACTTAAATTTGGATACAATCAATTGTATTTAAACAAAAGTAATTGAGGTTTGGAGATAATGTAATGCGCGCATAAAGAGACTTGTGCAAAATATATGAAAGACTTTATTTTCCAACAATCCAACGTTTCGGCCATTCTAGCCATCCTCAAGGACATCTAAATATTTAACAGCTTATATTATATATTCATTTTTAACACTTATAACAACAACATTATTTGTGTTTGTTTGTTATAGCACAATAATGTTGTTGTTATAAGTGTTAAAAATGAAGACATAATATTTTTTTTTTTTAAATTATTTATTTATTGTAATTTACAACTGTACAAAATAATACAATAAGTAAATATGTAGTAAGTTTCATATACACTTGAAAATCTTGGGAAGGAACCACCATTGGTGGTACTTCAAACATTAATTTAAACTAGAAGGTCTCGTGGCCATCTTCTTTTCAGACGCCTCGGAGGATTATCAGGGATTGTTAAGGATGAAAGATTAAGAATTAATGGGTTAGGATGGTTAAGGAGTTTGGAATAAAAAGACGCATATCTGGTTTGGGTCAAATCTGCAACGAATGGGATGTTAAGGTCTTTATGAATGAGTTTATTTGTGACGTAATAAGGAGCATCAAGGATTTTACGTAGGAGACATAATATAAGCTGTTAAATATTTAGATGTCCTTGAGGATGGCTAGAATGGCCGAAACGTTATACTGTTGGAAAATAAAGTGTTGAGACAAAATTGGAAACAAATTTTTGATTTATTTAATAAATAATCACCTTGTCTCAAGTAATTGAAATAATATAATTATATGAAAGACTTTCAGATAACGACAAAGACTGAAGTGGAGCAGGACGAGAGATCTCCTAACCTAACAACATAACCCTACTGCAGGTCAGGGATGATGATGCATTGTTATGTCCCCTTCGCAGCTATTGTGCTGGCTACAGCACGACACATCTTATGTTCAAATTTATTTTAAATGTTTTTATTATATCATTGTATAGAAGTGAAAACCAAAAAACTCATATTTCATCATCTATAGACCACGATTTCAAGATTTTTTTTAAATTTTATAAATCGATCAGACCCAACCTGCGACGTAACACTGTTCATGTCGGCACCGGATGCAATAGATCGTTTCGGACAAACATAATTAAGATTAGCTCGAGAGATAAGATGGCAAAATGACAGGAAAAGGATATTGCTTTATATTTAAATTGATTTAAAAAAAAATGTATTACCGTGTTATTTTTTTTCTGTGTTTACTCGATTAGATTAGCTACTGAAAACATTTGGACAAATGATTAAGAGTTCTAAAATAAGATTGCTCGCCGATTCTGACTGCTACAATGCTTATTAGAGAAAAGGTTTAAATTTTTTTTTTTAGTTATTGACCTTTACAAATTTATTTACAAAAATATACACCTAGTAAATTTGATGTAACACTATAATGGTCTAAATTACTCATTGGTAGCACTCCATTAATACTTTTAGATCAGGTCTCCTGGCCGTCTTTTTTAGAGGCACCACGGAGGATTGTCAGGAAAGGAAGAGAAAGCCAGGGGTTAGGAAGTTTATAAGGATTGGTATCTTTTACTGGCTAAATCGGTTCCATATGGAACATTAAGGCCTTTATGGATGATTTTATTTGTGACAAAGTAAGGAGCATTGAGGAATTTTACATAGGATTTTGGATTGTAAGGATTGGATACGAGAGGAATTCGAAGGTTTAGTGGAGCCCCATAGTTCAACACCGTATGTCCAGATATGCCTTATTACTTTCATGTAGATCAGTCTATTGGAATGGATTGAAAGTTTAGACCTTTTGTCTTGGAAGTGCTGTAATAGTCGGAATCTAAATGTGATTCCAAGTTAGTCGTTCGTCCAGATGACTACATCTGGCACACAAGATAGCGGACTTGGAAAGGGGTAAGAGCAACATTATTAATGGATACTGTAGGGCAGTCGGTAGGTTTGGGACGTATTGTAAAGGTGATTTTGATGGAATTTAATTTAATCCTCCAATTTTGACACCGTTCTTCGACGGTTATGATATGGGATTGGAGAGTTTGGGATGCAATTAAAGGGTGATTATTAACTGCGAGCATGCATGTGTCATCGTGGTGAGAGTAGTGTTAGGATGTTTGAAATGTCTCCTGTATAGAGAGTGAAGAGGGTGAGACGAAGGATACTACCTCCAGGAACACCAACTGACTGTCTAAACTTAAAATTATTTGCAACAAAATTTATGACATGACAATAATAAGGCCTATTTGGATTTACGTGTCTGACCTTTGCTGCTCCACTAAGCCATCGAATCCTCTCGTAACAATATGAACATATCAAATTTTCTTCAAAATGGAACCGCTTGGAAAAAATGTAAACTATCAAATAAAGCAGATCTTCCGGCAACTCGAAGCTGCTCTAACACCAGGCATTTTAAACATAATTTATAATCTTAATACTTTCTTGAGACTGGTAAATTTTTTAAATAATAATAATTTAATTTCTATCCATTTTAGTCTCAAAACCTTTTATTTTTCTTATAAGTTCGACGTTTCGGCCAATCCGGCCATTTCAGGGACAATCTACTTGATACAATTTTGAAATTTTATTATATATTTATT
>NW_027112014.1:1574335-1577906 GCF_000696795.3 Halyomorpha halys
AAAGAATGGGACCTAAGATACTACCTTGGGGAACTTTAAAGTTAGAAATTGATGTTTTGACCTGGGCAGAATAGCCTGCATGAAGTTAGGGTTTTTAAATTATATAATTTTAAAATTATCCCTGAAGATGGCCGGATTGGCCGAAACGTCGGACTTATAAGAAAAATAAAAGATTTTGAGACTAAAATGGATAGAAATTAAATTATTTATTTTAAAATAATATATAATTTCACTTTCGTATAACATTTAATTTTTTTTTTTTTAACTAGACACACACTTGGTCTAATTTGCAGGACTTGGTTACTTGGATATTTCAGAGCGTCCATTTCCATTCAAAACGCAGGTTCGAAACCTTTCACGATAGCACTAATTCACCTTCCTTTATATTCCATAAGTGGATAAGTGAAGGTAGACAAAAAAATCGGAGAAATGCAATAAAATTTGGCTAACGTAGACAAAAGGATTTTTGTTTTATATTCCATTTTTTTATTCGAACTATCTTAAAGTATAAAAACTAAAAAATATCGAGAGGAGTTTATTTTTTTCTTATTTGTTTACATTGTCGTTGATCCGCTCAGTAATTGAAACTTGGTTTCATTAATAGAATGAATATAAAAAATAATTAAATTTAAAAAATATATATTTTCAATTACCGCAACATACGCCTGGTAACACATCAGGGCCGTGGTCATGGATAAGACATTTTCATTTAACTGATAAGATAAGAAACGTGTGATAAAATTCTTTTCATCAAAATACAATCGATTCATTTCAATCTTGACATTTTGTATCATTCCGCTAATGATAAAACTTTGGGATCATATTTTGTAAAAAGGAATCTTTCTTATATTTGCAAAATATGAGTTAATGATATATAGATATGCACTAACAATAGAAAAGATCCAACCTTCTAGACGCGTTATACCATCTATGAACTGACAACGAAAACCCAGAACCCTGAATAAGGTGTAATATAGTACATATGTAATAGTGTGTAGAGCCAGGAAGAAAAAAAGGCAGTTATCTCATCCTAATTCTTTATTACATTAATGAAAACTATGTATAATTACTAGTCAAAACTTATGAGTCTGCCAACTATAGGTAAGGGGAATAAAAAATGTCGGCTGTTTCAAAACCTTAATTGTTCATTCGAAGCTCTATATCTTACAAAGTAACAACATTAGAAAATCTAAAAGAACATTATTTAAAGAAGAGTAAATTTGCTGAAATATGAGCCATAATTGAGTTATTTACGTTAAATAGTTTTCGAGATATAGCTTTTTAAAAAGTTACAAGTTACATAACAATGTTGTATGGGACGTACTGAAAGATCTGTAGTTAGTGAATTTATTTTGAGAGATCTATATCTCAGGGACTATGTGACTTACAGATGTCTATTAGCACTCAAATTAAAGCTAGTTTAATGTACTATAAAGTAGTTTATGATGTTTATCTTCGTAGGAGTAATAGTTTACATGAAATTCGCTAAAATATATTGATTTATAGTTGTTCGGACAAATTTTCATTTGCCAAATTTATATTCATATGTGAATATCATAAAAACTACTACCCCTACGAAGATAAGTGTCATAAACTATTTTATATCTAGAGATATATTTTTTCAAATATCCAACATTTCATACGAATAACTAGTAATTAACATTTTGTGAGTTTATTTTGTTACATATCATAAAAACTACTACTCCTATAAAGATAAACATAATTAATTATTTTGTAGTAAATTTAACTAGCTTTAATTTGAGCGCTGGCAGACATCTGTACATGAAATGGTTTCTAGAATGAAGTTTTTCATAAATCAAACTTATTGTCCGAACAACTATAAATCAATTTATTTTAGCAAATATTTTGAAAACTACAATTCCTACGAAGGTAAAGGTCATAAACTCCTTTATAGTCCATTATACTAGCTTTAATTTGAGTGTTAATAGAGATCTGCACGTCTAATAGTTCCTGAAATATAGATTCCTCAAAATAAATTAACTAACTACTAATCTTTCAGTAGATTTTTAAGAAATTTTGCTTTTTAAAAAGCTGTATCTCGAAAACTATTGGACGTAAATAGCTCTTTTAGGGCTAATATTTCAGAAAATTTACTCTTCTTTAAATAATGTTCTCTTAAATTTTCTAGTGTTGTTGGTAGTTTTTAAGATATAGAGCTCCGAATGACAATAATGTTTTTTAAGGTTTTGAAACAGCCACCATATTTTATTCCCCCTACCTATACTTGGCAGACTCATCAATTTTGACTATTAATTATTTCTAGTTTTCATTAAAGTAATCAAAAATTGGGATAAGATGACTGCCTTTTTTTCTTCCCGGCTCTTGTACTATACCCCTTCATGGGTTGTAGCGGTACAAACTGATTTATTTTATTTTTTTTTAATTTAGAACGAATTTTTATCGGGCCCATAAACAATAATGATTGTCATAATAAAAAAAATCCTACAAGTATTACAAAACATAAACTGATAGAAAAAAAAAATTAGAAAATGTTAATTTTCAAATAATTTAAAGTGATGATAGGGTGAAAGAAAACATGATAAACAAGGATATGTAAACATGATCATATTCCAAACAATATAACTAAAAAGGTGTAACAAAAAAAATAAAAAAGATTGAAACATTAAACCAATTGCCAACTGGACATATTGACGGGAAACACTCCACAGCCACTCTCCTGAATTACCGAGAAAATGTTCAACAAACCCGACGGGGAAATTCTATTGCAGATTATTACCAAAATTTCCGCATTTTTTCCTAATTACTCTTTATATTAAATCTGTAACTATGTAGGATGTTACAAATAAAAGTTTTTTAATTGTCACAATGTTTTTTATCCATGAAACAAACCCATAACTGACAAAACGTTAAATTTATTTTTAATATATTTAATTAGTTTTTTATGTTATGTCCATCTGCTGACATTTGATCTTAATAAAAAAATATATATATTTATATTTATATATACTTTATTTATTTATTTCTATTTACAATTGTATTTACATTAAAACACATCAAGCAAACTTGATATAATATCAAAATGGAGTGATATTAACATGTAGAGAAACTACCCATTCGTAGCACTCTAATTATATTTTTATACTAGAAGGTCTCGAAGCCTTCTTCTTTTCAGACGCCTCGGAGAATTGTCAGGAATAGATGAAGCAAGGTTAGAAACTAGAGGGTTTGGTGGTTAGAGAGTTTATAATGGAAGGAATGAGATCTGGTTCGGGCTAGATCGGTTACATAGGGAACATTTAGGTCTTTATGGATGGTTTTATTAGTAACAAAATAAGGAGCATTGAGGATTTTGGATTGTAAGGATTGAGTACGAGAGGAATTCGAAGGTTTAGTGGAGCCTCAAAGCTCAACTCCGTATGTACAGATTGGCCTTATTACAGTCATGTAGATCAGTCTTTTGTAATGAATTGGAAGTTTAGACCGTTTGTCCAGTAAGTGCTGTAATAGTCGAAATCGACGTGCAGTTTCCTGTCTTTTCAGTCTTGTGTGAGGATTCCAGGTTAGTCGTTTACCCAGATGTAGTCCAAGG
>NW_027112014.1:1578143-1578440 GCF_000696795.3 Halyomorpha halys
TTTTAAAAATTTTATTACTTTTATAGATGTAAGTTTTTTTTTACTAATTTTTCAATTACATTACTATTTTTTATTACGTATTATTATTATGATTAGTAATTTATTTTATATTATCATTTTTTAAATTATTTCGTCTGCATATAAAATTGTTTTTTTTAATTCTATCAGTTATATAAATGTAAATTATTTTTGGTTACTATTTTTTTAGGTACGTTATTTAATTTTTTTTTATAAATATAATTTTCATTACTTTTTATTTATTTTTGCTTTTTAAAAAGCTGTATCTCGAAAACTATT
>NW_027112014.1:1579202-1600638 GCF_000696795.3 Halyomorpha halys
TTTAATTTTCTTTCCATATTTATTAGTCTTCATCACATTTCTATAATTATTATTTTGTATATAAATTATTTTTAATCCTTTTTTTACTTATTTGTCTTTTTTTTTAATTATTATTATTCAACAATTAAAACATATACATTTTTAGAGGTATATTTTACAGATACTGTAATTCCACATTGTAAATTATTACAACCATGTGTCCGATCAAGTTTGAAAAATTGAACATATGTTACGTAATGCGTTAAAATGATTATTATACGTTATTGGAACGTAAAACATAAATTTTAATGCATTTATGCAGTATTTTGTTAATTGTTCAAGGAAATGCCAAACGAATGCCACGTGGAACAATGACCAGTGTTTCACAGCCATTTTGTTTTTAACAAATATCTATTACTCAACGCCTAATATTCCAAATTTTTATTTATTTATATACGAAATAAATATATATTTTAATTATCATTTATATTTAAAAATACACAAATTAAATAATCATTATTGTTATACATAATATTATTTAATTTGTGTATTTTTAAATATAAATGATAATAGTAGGCATTATCATTTATATTTAAAAATACACAAATTAAATAATCATTATTGTTATACATAATATTATTTAATTTGTGTATTTTTAAATATAAATGATAATAGTAGGCATTATCATTTATATTTAAAAATAACAAAAAAAATATTAATTTTGAAATAAAAATCTTTTTTTGCACTCAGATCATCAAAATATTGATTCATTAAAACTTAAATAAAAAGAAAACAGGTATTAATGTTCTTTTGTTTTTAAACTTGCATGGATAAGCACTGCCACACTCAAGTATTAAAGATTTCAGTATTCAATAAAAATAAAATAAAAATAGAAAACTAATTAAGTAATTAATTAAATTGTAGAAAAAAAAAAAAAAAAACTGGGGTAAACGATTAAAATTAAGAAAGGAAAACTAAGGCATTTTCCAGTAAAAAGATAAAAAATTTAAATGAATTCATATACGTTCAGTATAAATACAACTGTGATATTTAATTAAAATTATAAACTGAATTATTGTTAATTGATTAACTAATTTATGGAACTCGGTAAAAGTACTATATCATAATCCAGAAAATTATTGAAATAGGTTAAGTGTTTTACAAGTTCATTGTTCTTATAATAAACTCATAAATACAAATGTAATATTAAAAAAATTAACATAATGATAATAATATGAATGTAATTAAAAATGAAAAGCAAAAATTAACAACTTGAATAATTGACTTATATACTGAAAAATAATAAAAAAGAAATGAAAATTAATTATGAACATCTTATTAATTTATTATGGTTGTTTATTTTTTTCTTATTTCTTTCTCTTGTTTAAATTTCTTGAAAAAAGGTGAATCATGGATAAAAGGAAAAAATTAATAATTCACAAGCATTTCTCCAGAAATAAAATATAAGATGAAAATATAGTGTTTTATATTTTTAAGACAGGAGAATATTCTTTTACTATTGTTGAATAGGTGCTTAAAATAGCACCTGTAAGGTATGTTAATTTATTTTTAGTTTATTCTTCTCTCCTAAATAATTTTCTATATATTATCTTCTATACAATTTTATAATAAGAAATATCCAATACTAACACAACATTGTATGCATATATCATGTTTTTAGTATGGTGTATGCATAAATTATTTAAAATATATGCCTCTTCTGTAGGTAAACCCTAAAGAGAAGAAAATATAAAATATTTTCATTTTTAGTAATGAGATGATATGGTACCTAAACGGATTTTATCCTTAATCTTAGTGATTAATATTAATTAATAAAAATAAATCGAAATGATCTATATGAAAATAATAATAAAAATATAATTGAAAATTGAAAATAAAAATTAAATAATAAATTAAAACAGTAAACTAAAAAACTGACACTAAACACATAAATAAACATTACGCCGACATTATAAATAGACTAAACATGTAAACATGAAAATCAGAGGAAATAAATAGGTGTAGTTAAATTATAGAGAAAATCACAAAGTTTAATTTAAATTACACAATAGACAAAGTGGGACATATAAATATAGTACTAGGCCCCAAGAGGAAAAAAAAGGCAGTTATCTTATCCCAATTTTCGATTACTTTAATGAAAACTATGTATAATTACTAGTCAAAATTGATGAGTCGGCCAAGTATAGGTAGGGGAATACAAAATGGCGGCTGTTTCAAAGCAATAAAATCCTAATTTTTCATTCGGAACTCTATATCTCAAAAAGTAGAAAAAACACAAGAAAACCTAAGAGAACGTCATTTAAAGAAGAGCAGATTTTCTAAAATATGTGCCCCAATACAGTTATTTACGTTAAATAGTTTTCGAGATATAGCTTTTTAAAAAGCAACATTTCATAAAAATGTTGTATAGGCCGTACTGAAAGATCAGTAATTAGTGAATTTATTTTGAAAAATCTATTACTCAAAAACCATTTGACGTACAGATGTCTATTAGTACTCAAATTAAAGCTATATTGATAGTTGCTCAGACAAATTTTCATTTGCCAAATTTATACTCATATGTGAATATCATAAAACCTACTACTCCGACTAAGATAAGTGTCATAAACTACTTTATAGTAATTTAAATTTCCTTTATTGTGAGTGTTAGCAGACATATGTGCGTCTTATAGATCTAAAGATATATTTTTTCAAAAATCCAACATTTTATTCGAACAACTATAAATTAACATTTTGTGAGTTTATTTTGTCAAATATCATAAGAACTACGACTCCTACAAAGATAAAAATTATAAACTATTTTGTAGTAAATTTAACTAGCTTTAATTTGAGCGCTGGCAAACATCTGTATGTCCAATGGTTTCTGAAATGAAGTTTTTCATAAATCAAAGTAATTGTCCGAACAACTATAAACCAATTTATTTTAGCAAATATGAAAACTACTAACTACTACTAAGGTAAAGGTCATAAACTTATTTATAGTCCATTAAACTAGCTTTAATTTGAGTGCTAATAGAAATCTGTGGGTCTCATAATTCCTGAGATATAGATTTCTCAATATAAATTAGCTAACTACTAATCTTTCAGAAGATTTTAAAGAAATTTGGCTTTTAAAAAGCTATATCTCGAGAACTATGGACGTAAATAGCTCTTCTTTAAATAATGTTCTCTTAGTTTTTTTTGTGTTGTTGGTAGTTTTTAAGATATAGAGCTACGAATGAAAAATTAATGTTTTTTTAAAGTTTTGAAATAGCCACCAGTTTTCATTAAAGTAATCAAAAATTGGCGTGAGATAACTGACTTTTCTTGTTACTGGCTCTTGTACAAGTAGAGAGGTAACCAAACAGCATAGTGGACATGAGATAAGGTCCAAAGGAGTCCAAAGAAATATAGAACAATGGTTGTGCTAAAGAGAGGAGAAGAATGCACCAAAATCATGAATGATAATAAAATAAAAAGTTTGAATAATTATGAGGTAAATATAATTATATAAATTATAAATACACATGGATGAGGATTGTTGTTATAGTGAATTATTATTGTTTGTAAGTTTATTACAGTATATGAATATGGGACAATAGTCCGAATAGCGTTGTGCAACATTATGATACTTTAGAATAAAATATATTCAAATTTTGGAAGTTTTAAACCTCAACAAATCCATTGCAATATCATTTATATATTATTCATTCATCAATTTCAACTTGTCTGAATTTCTGAGATGAATCAAGAAGTATTTATAAATATATTAAAATGGTAGTTGGAAAACTAGCTAGTTACTAAAACAAAGTCATTTGAAAATTTCTTATTGTTAAGAATCACTCTTAAATTGTCTGCAGTAAATGTTTTTTGTACAAAGAATAGAGTAATCGTTTGAGGAAAAAGTTAAAAATAACTTAGAATGATATCAGGCAAAGGGAAGCACTGGTTGGCAGGAGTGCTTTTAGTGATAACGCAAGGATCAGCTGTTCGCAGGCTACGTCGCCTAGCAACAGATCGCCAGCTGAGTTCACCTGCTTCCTACCGAACGGCAGGTAGGGGAGGCATCTGTCCTGGGGAAGTGGGCAAGAGAAAAAACAGAAGAAGAAAAAATTAATAAAACTTTGTCACTACCTTTTAAACACATTAATATAAAAAAAAAACTAATCAGAAAAAAACAGGTACCTAATCCTCAAAAAGGTACCAGACACCTGGATGCCTTTAGTCCAAGAAACGTTTCGGAGAATTTATACAGGAGGGGTGGCCAACTTTTCTGTATATAAGTTCTACTTTTAATCTTATACATAAGCGTGTCGCGATCGATTTGTCATAGGCGTTGTCTAAGGGGGAAGAAAGGATAGGATATGCATAATATATTTATATATATTATTAGACTGCCGTCAAAATAGCCCTGAAGAAGCCCTGCAACGTGGGGCGAAACGTTGGCTCATTAAAATAAAATAGTATATTTCTACTATTTGAGTTTTTCTTGACCGCACCCGGACCATATTCCTTTCATAATATATTTATCCACTGTTTTAGTATCGGGTGCATTCCAGCGAGGTATGGCTGGATAAGTAATATGTATGTTGAAATTTTTTTTTTTTTTAATTTTTTAAATCACTTATTACGTTTTCGAGATATAGGCTCAAGAAGAAAATAAATTTCCAGACCAAACTTTTGATAGCAGCATTCCGTACATGCATTACCGCAAAACATTTCCGTCACTATTTCAAGATAGATTTTTACTAACTTAAAATGCATTTTAATTTTTTTATCAACTGAAATGCATAAGTTTTTGTACTATTTGTTCGTAAATATGAAAAAGTTGTTATAAAGCTGCACAGTATGGCAGATAAAGAATAATATGACTTACGTTTTGCTGCTATATAGTACTTACTATTTATACTACTACAAGTATCCTTTCTAAATACTTCACTAACACTTGTTCAACAGATTCGAACTTTAGGACTCCATCTGGACAGGAGACTTACTTGGAATCCACTCACAAGACTAAAACGACAAGAAACTGCTCGTAGATTCCGATTGCTACAACACTTACTTGACAAACGCTTTAAATTCCTCAACGCTCTAACTTCCCATTCAGTACAAAAAATTAATATACACTATGATAATCAGACCAATTTGGACATATGGAATTGAGCTCTGGGGCTCTACCAAAACATCAAATTCCTCCCGCATCCAATCCTTACAACCCAAAATCCTTGATGCTCCTTATTACGTTACAAATAAACTCATCTACAAAAACCTTAACATCCCATTCGTTGCAGATTTGGCCCAAAACAGATATGCGTCTTTTTATTCCAAACTCCTTAACCACCCTAACCCATTAATTCTTAATCTCTCATCCTTAACAATCCTTGATAATCCTCTGAGGCGTCTGAAAAGAAGATGGCCACGGAACCTTGTAATTTAAATTAATGCTTGAAGTACCCCCAATGGGTGGTTCCTTCCCAAGATTTCCAAGTGTATATGAAACATACAACATATTTACTTATTGTATTTATTATTGTACAGTTGTAAATTACATTAAATAAATTTTAAAAAAGTTTGCTAATCTATCAATAGCTTGCTGAGTACACCTCGTACTGAAATACAGATATACGGCTTATCTACCTACGTAAAAAAATATATATATATATATTATTTAAAGGACCAAAAACACACATCCAGTGGAATTAAAAGAACACGGATAATTAATAAAGTTTTATCCATATGAAATAAGTCTGAAACTATTGTTTGAAAGTGTTGGCTTCAAAGTCCATGGTACACGGAATACCACCTCAGACATTGTGAGTGAGCGACGGTGGACTCTTAGGCCACTCCTGCTATATAGTTTTGAAACCAGGACCGAAAAAAGAGTATTCATTTTAGGAGAAATTTGAGTGTGCATTATGAAAGTGTGTATTAACCTGAATAAAATGAGCCTTCTCAACCATTTCAAAATGGCCGCCAAATTTATAAAAAATCTAAATTTTCAAAAATAGCAAAATCTAAAATTTTGAGCTGTGAAGTGAGAATATTTCAACGAAATTTTTAAATAAAATAATTAATGGATCGTCAATTGTCCGTATAAGGTAAAAAAAAAAAAAAACAACTCGATAAACAAACAATAAACTATCTAATAAGAGCCAACGTTTCGCCCCACCTAGCAGAAATTCATCAGTGATTACTGAATGGATTTAAGCACAACAAATGTCTTATAATTATAATTATCTTACTGGTGTATTAACTATTATTGCGTAAGATAATATGTAATTAAAAGTTTTAAAATTAAATGAAAAATTATCAAAATACGAAAATTTGACTAAAATTATTAAACCTGTTCAGAATCAGAAGAATGTCCTTGAGGATTGCCAGGTTGGCCAAAACGTTAGATATTTAACTTACTATAAAGTAGTTTATGACACTTATCTTCGTAAGGATGGTAGTTTTTATGATATTCACATATGAATATAAATTTGGCAAATGAAAATTATACTTATGAAACTATAAATCTATTTATTTTAGCCAATTTCATATAAACTATTACTCTTACGAAGATAAACACCATAAGCTACTTTATAGCTCATTAAACTAGCTTTAATTTGAGTGCTAATAGACATCTGTACGTCTAATGGTTTTTGAGATATAAATTTTTCAAAATAAATTCACTAACTACTGATCTTTCAGTACGTTCCATACATTTTTCTGAAACGTCGCTTTTTAAAAAGCTATATCTCGAAAACTATTTAACGTAAATAACTCTATAAGGGCTCAAATTCTATCAAATTTACTCTTCTTTAAATGATGTTTTCTTAGGTTTTCTTGTGCTGCTAATATGTAGGAAATTTAACTTACCATAAAGTAGTTTATGACACTTATCTTCGTAGGGGTAGTAGTTTTTATGATATTCACATATGAATATAAATTTGGCAAATGAAAATTTTTCCGAACAACTATAAATCAATTTATTTTAGCAAATTTCATGTAAACTATTACTCTTACGAAGATAAACACCATAAGCAACTTTATAGCCCATTAAACTAGCTTTAATTTGAGTGCTAATAGAGGGGTTTTGAGATATAAATTTTTCAAAATAAATTCACTAACTACTGATCTTTCAGTACGTTCCATACAACATTTTTCTGAAACGTTGCTTTTTAAAAAGCTATATCTCGAAAAATATATAAGGTAAATAACTCTATTAGGGCTCATATTTTAGCAAATTTCCTCTTCTTTAAATGATGTTCTCGGAGGTTTTCTTGTGCTGTTCCTACTTTTTACGATATAGACCTCAGAATGAAAAATTAGTTTTTTTATCGCTTTGAAACAGCCGCCATTTTTTATTCCCCCTGCCTATACTTGGCAGACTCATCAATTTTGACTAGTAATTATACATAGTTTTCATTAAAGTAATCCAAAATATGTGAGATAACTGCCTTTTCTCTCCTCTTGGCCTCTTGTACTAATGTGTGATCGAATCCAAAATGAATTGACAAATTAAATCAAACATGCTGAGTAAATCATAACCACGTTGTTTAAATAAAATAAATTGTATCCAATTTAAGTCTCAAAACACTCTTTATTTCTTTATAAGTCCAACATTTCGGCCAATTCGACCATACTCAAAGACAATCTTAAATACGATTTACACCCACATAAATAATTTAAACACTTTGTGCAGGCTATTTGTTCGTTATAATAACCACGTATAAGAATGTTTAATTGATTTGTAATTAAAATCTTTTAATATTAATGTTAAGAGTGACAAGCGTAATTATGGCTGAAAATAGCCTGCAAATAAATTTAAATTAGATACAATTTATTTTATTTAAACTATAATAACAAGTCTCAAGAAAGTGAAAAGATTATATATAATATAAGTACATTATTAATTAATTATAATGATTACTAGTTACATTTAAATTATATAAGAATACATTGTTTACTTAAACTGATATTATTGATAATGATTTCTTATTTAATAGATCACATTAAAATAAATATTATTAAAATATATACAAATAAGATCGCCTCCTTAACTACCTTATTTTAATGACCTTGAATAATAAAATGTAGAGTTAATATTTATAATTTCAATTTAAGAAAAAAAGGTTTATTAATATTATTAATTATAAAGGAACTCCATTGATTTAAAAAAATAAATAAAGAAAGAAAAAAATTTAAAAGGATCCTTAAGGAAAGTTGGGACGGCTCACAAGACTGCATTGCGGATCTGGAGCCCTAAGATCAAAGCAAAAATATTTTAATAACTGTGCCCTGTGGCTTTATGCTTCTTTCATTATCGACTTATTCAGTTAATATCACCGTTAAATTAGTAATTTTAATTCTGTATAATATCAATTATATATATTTATAATCATTAATTATATATAAAATATATTTTCTCCACAATAGTAAACCCTACAGAAGAGTTTTTATGTTATTTAAATAATTATTTTATATTTTAAATAATTTGTGTATACAAAGGAGATGCAAAAAGCTTATTATATACACATAGTGTTAGTAAAAAATGATTACATTATTATAAACAATAGAGAGAGAAATACAAAATAGAATACCCTAGAAAGAACATAACACAAAACAAGGAGAAGTGGGAGTTGTTAGAAAATAGAATAGTAAAAATAAATAAAATACAACTAAAAAGAAAAAAATAATAAAACAAACAAAAATGACATAATATGTGAAATGAAATAATTTGTATAATAAAAATTATAAAAAAAGACATATTTTTTTTTTTTTGCTAGTCGCTCCGCACATTAACATTTTAGGTATATATATACTATACAATTGTATGTATAACTTGATTTATGATATTTCTATTATGTATTATTCTAGCACAATGGTTAATTCGTACCTATTTACTATATTTATTTTATTTTATTTTTTATTACATTTAAAAAAAAAAATCCTATTGAATTCGTTTGGTAGAAGTCAAATTAGAGGAGTAGATATTAAAGATAAATAATATAATGTTGAGAAAGGTTAATTCCTCAATAAACTTTTTGTTATTTTGGGTTTAATTAGATAAATTTCTACGGAAGGAAATAACGAATTAATTAAAATATTGACATAAAGTGACATAAAAGTTTCTGTTGAAGATTTAGTGATGTTTATGAACTTTAATAATGCTTTAAAAAAAAAAACAATTAAAAATATTGAAGTATTAAATTTTTAATTTTCTAAAAATATTAAATTTTTAACACTTCATACAGAATGAAAAATCATATAGACTTAATTTATAAAACAAATTATTTTTCATTAATAAACTATTTACGACTTTAATATTATAAAATAACTTTACGTTGAAGTAAGATAATTTGTAAGGATTATCTGAAGTCCTAATACAAATTTAGACTAGAATGAGTCTAATAAATAAGAATAAATTAATTAATATGGGCGTAAAAAGATATTTGAAAGACCTAACAGAAGTAAGATAAAAACTAGAAAACATTTCAACAAAATGAATTTTTTTTTCCTTTATATATATTCCTACAATCATATAGACTTTATTCATATAATTATAAAGTAAATTTCCATTAACTGCTCATGATAGGTACATCTGGTGGAAGTAGCATTCTATAAGTAGATATAATAAAGAAAAAATAATATGAAAATAAATTATAATTGAAAAAGGATAATTATTCTTTATTTTATAATTGTAGAGATACAGTGGTAATTTAAAACTGGACATGTTTTTATTGAAGTACTATGTAAGGAATATTTAAGATGCAGATTTGGGCTAAACTATATAAATGAAGTAATAATTATAAAGAATAAAACTGTTGAACTAAAAATAATAAACAATCATAAAAATTTTTGTTTTTACCTGTAAAGATTAAAAATGTAAAATCGTAAACATTGTACTGATTAAAACAAAACTTCGTTCAAACTAATAGAATTAGAATTCCATAAGTAGATATAATATAGTAAAAATAATTAATTAATAAAAATATTACATTCCGATATAAATAATTTTAAAATAACAGCTTCCTACGCAGTATTTCTGACATACATAGATATGTCTGGTAGAAGTGCAATCACATTCCATAATTTTAGAAATAATAATATTATAAAGAGCATTAACGTGAAACATTTTTAAATTTTCATTAAACTGGACATAAAATGACGTTAAGGAGGGCAAAATCAAAGTTACAAAAGTTTTGTATTGGCAAAATACTTTTGAGAATCAAAAAAGCAAAAATCATCCACTTTTTAACATTATTATTATTCCATATTATATATTTAACTATTCATGACAAATGGGTTTAGCAGAAGTTCAACTCCAAATATAGTAGATATTACAGGGAAAAAATATTCATGAAAATTTACTGATAATTTTTTAATATCTAACTTAAACATGTGAAATAACAACTAAGGAGTCGTTAAGCTTTATTCTGATATAATAAAAAACAAAATCGTTATTGACAATTTAAGACAGGTAAGCCTTGTAGAAGTGGAATCCCATTAGTAGATATAATTAATAAACAATAATATTGTGAAAAAGTAATTAACTTAATATTTTTTTTTTTATTTTGGGTTTAAGTATATGGATTTCTATTGAATGAGGTAACAAGTTCATTAATATGGACATAAAATGACGTTTAATTTTAAAGATTTTATTTTTTGTTATTGTAAAGTAACTATCATATAGACTTTTTTATATTATTAGTATTCCATATCATATATTTATTTATTAAGAGAGTGGATATTACAGATAAAAAATATTCTGGAAATTTTTTGATAATGTCTGAATATTTAACTTAAAGATGTGAAATAAGAACTACATAATTGTTAACATATACTTTGATATAATTAAAAAAAAATTATTGATTACTTAAGAATACGGTAACCCCGTAACCTTTAAGTCGCCTAAACTTATAGGGGGTAAAATCAAACACACAAAAGATGTAAATATATTTAATTATAAATTTTAGACTTTTTTTTTTTTTGTTTTTGCAAAATACTTTTGAAAATTAAAAAATAAAAAAGACTGTTTTACATTATTATTATTCCATATTACATATTTAACTATTCATGACAAGAACATCTAGTAGAAGTAGAATTCCAAATATATTAGATGTTACAGAGAAAAAATATTCTTGAAGATTTAGTGATAATTTTTTAATATTTAACTTTAAAAAGTTAAGAAATTGTCAAGATATACTTAAACAAATAAATGCTATTGACTACTTAAGACAGCTAGGTCAGGCAGAAGTGGAATACCATTAGTAGATATAATTAATAAATAATAATATTGTAAGAATAATTTATTGATTTAAAAAATTAATAAACTTGAAATATTTTGGGTTTAAGTGGGCGAATTTCTACTGAACAAATTGATTAAGATGGGCATAAAATGACGTATAAGAGATTTAAATGGGTAAAATCAAAGTTACAAAAGGTGAAACGAGATATAATAAACAATTTTAAAGATTTTTTTGTATTTATTTATTATTTTATTTTATTTTTTTGCAAAATAATATTAAAAATTAAAAAAGCAAAAATCATTACTTTGTTTACATTATTAATATTATTCCATATTGTATCTTTAACTATTCATGACAGGTACGTCTAGTGGAAGTGGAATTGCAAATATAGAAGATATTATAACAAAAAAAATCCTCGATTTTATTTTTTTTTAGGAGAGGTTGCAAAATACTTTTAAGAATTGAAAAAGGAAAAATCGTACAGACTTTTTTACATTATTATTTTTCCAAATTCCAAGTACGTCAAGTAGAAGTGCATTTCCAAACATATTAGATATTACAGAGAAAAAAATGTTCTTGAAGATGTAGTAATAATGTTTAGAATATTTAACTTAAAGTTGTAAAATAAGAACTAAAAAATTGTTCAGCTATCCTTTGATATAATTTTAAAAAAATTGCTATTGACTATTTAAGGCAGGTAGATCTTGTAGAAATGGAATCTCATTAGTAGATGTAATTAATAAATATTAATATTGTGAAAAGAGAATTTACTTGAAATATTTTTTTTTTTGGAGTTAATTAGATGAATTTTTTATTGAATAAGGTAATCAATTCATTAAGATCGACATAAAATCACATTTAGGAGACTTAAAAGGGTAAAATTTAAGTTACATAAGATGAACGTAGATTTAATAAAAAAATTAAACTTTTTTACTCTATTAATTTTCAAAATTATATCTTAACTACCCATGAAAGGTACGTCTAGTAGAAGTGGAATCACAAATATATTAGATATTACAGATAAATAATATTCATGAAGATGTAGTGATAATGTTTTGAATATTTAACTTAAAGTTGTAAAATAAGAACTAAAAAATTGTTCAGCTATCCTTTGATATAATTTTTAAAAAATTTCTATTGACATACTTAAGACTTGTAGAAGTGGAATTCTATTAGTAGATATAATTAATAAATAATAATAATGCAAAAATAATTTACTATTGTGAAAAGAGAGTTTGTTTTGTTTTTTTTTGGGAGGAGGGGGTAAAAAACTATAAAAAACTACTCTGATATAATTTAAAAAAAAAGGTATTAACTACTTAATACTGGTTGGTCTGGCAGAAGTGGAATCCCATTAGAAGATAATTAATAATTGATAATATTGTGAAAAAGTTTCATCCAAATAAATTCAGCTAATTTTCATGAAATTCACCCGAAAAAATCAAATAGATAACAATTTATTTTATCAACATTAAGGATACTGATACACACAGGCATTTTTATTTTAAATTTAGCCGAATTAAATTTTATTTAAAACTAAGATATAAATTTTTCGTAGTTTCAATATTTCCCATATGTCTAAATTTAAAAAAGAAATGATATAATCTTTCTCAATGTGGATATCGTTTAAGAAACTAATAGATTATTTTAAAAATCTTTATAATCACTAACTAACAGAATAATGCCCTTTATCCTGGAAATCTTTTTTTTTTTTTTTTGCAGCAATTGTAAAAATATCCAGTGCAGTAAGTAGTTAATGAGGTAGAAGTGGAATTCTACTAGAAGATATAATTAATAAATAATAATATTGTGCAAATACTATATAGCAGAGAACGGATAATTAATAAGAATGAAATTTAAAACTTTTTAAATTTTAATTTAGAAATCTATTTTTTAAAATTATGTTTTTTTAGAATACACTTTAAGTTACAAAATTTTAAGAAAACTTATAAAGAAATAAAATCATAAAGAATATTTAGAGATGTGAAAATTTATGAGTTTTGGGGGCCATTCCTAAGTTAATTCATTGTAATGTTTTTCCCAAACTGTAGCAATACTTATAATGAGCATTCCTGTCTTAACTTTATTGTTAAAAATTATTTTGAAATAAATAAAATTTAATTATATAATTATGTTATATAATTATTTCCAAATTAATGGAATTTTTTTTAGATGAAATATGGTTAACATTTTTCGTTCAAAAATTAAATTAAATCTTCCTCACTTATAAAAATCTTTATTATTATCTTACGTTTCAAGTTAACCATCTCATCTTCAACCTGCAATAACATATATTGTAATAATGATATAATACATACTATCGAAGGTAGAATATGAACAGTATTAGCATATTACCAAAGATTAACATTTTTTTTTTCTCTTTTAAACTGATATCTGATAAAAAACAAGTAGGAAAAAATCAGTTATGAAAATGGAGTAATAGAAAGATTTTGAACTACAGTAGGTAAGTATTTTGGGAAATAACAAATCAATTTGAACATAAAATGGTGGTTAACAAATAAATATTTTTTTAATAACAAATATATTTTTACTAACACATTTTTTACAAAATAATTATAAGGATTAGTAAGGAAAAATCTTATAGACTCCATTCGTAATGAGTAATAAATAATTTTTTATTCTTAAACTATTTATGACAGGTAGATCTGGTAAATGTGGAATAGTGTATAGAGTTAGATATAATAATAATATTAATTTAGTAAAATAATAATTCACATGAATTATCTGTTGAAGAAATAAACTTTTGGGCTAGAGTGGGTGGAATATCTTCTGAATCCAGAATAAGTTAACTGATATGGACATAAAATAACGTTTGAAAGACGTAAAAATGGTTAGATGAAAACTACAAATCGAACTAAACACAATAAAATTTATTTTTTGTTTTAAACTGATATCTGATGAAACACAAGTAGAAAATGCAGAAATAGAGAGATTTAATATAAGAAAATAATTGAATTGAAATAAAATAATGTATAGGAGAGAAATGATAAATAACTAGAAACTTTTATTCTTGACAGAGGGGAAATTTAATACTGAAAATTACTTTTTTCGACGATTTGGTAGAAATGCAAGCACATTATCGTGACTCTAGAAGAATTTTAGACTTACAATGAAATGCAATTTGTGATTTTTGGGGGGCCATTCCTAACTTTATTCATTATAATTTTTCCCTAACTGTAGCAATGCTTGTAATGAACACTCCTGAGTAACGTCAATGTTAAAAATTATATCGAACTAAATTAATTTAATTTTTTTTTCATGGTTGTATAGTTAATGGATTGTATAGTTAATTTTCGTTCAAAAATTTAATTAATCTTCCTCACTTCTAAAAATATCTATTATTATCGTACATTTCAAGCTATAACATATCATCTTGAGCCTACAATAACATATATTATTATAATAATTAATATAATATATATATATATATACATATACTATCAAAGGTAGAATATGAACAGCATAAGCAAAAGATAACTGCAAAAAAAAAAATTCTTTTTTGATTTAAACTGATATCTGGTGAAAAAAAAGTAGAACAAATTAGTAGAGAAAATGAAGAAATAATTTATAAAGATATAATTTAAGAAAATAATTGAATTGAAAGAATATAATCAATAGTAGAGAAAGGATAATTAACAAGAAACATCTATTCTTGCCTGTAGGGAAATTTAATGCTGAAAGTGACTTTCTTGACGATTTGGTGGATACTTTCGACGAGGATCGAAAAGAAGAATTGCTTGCACATTATCGTAATTCAAGAAGAAGCGATAAAAAAAGATTGAAGAAAAAGAAGCGGGCGTTGACCCAGAGCAAGGCGTCGGCGAGTGAGTGGGGTCAGCAAGTTGCAACTATTTCGGTGCCGAGACAGGGGCGGGATAAATTTACGTCGGTTCCGGCAGGTCAACGTCCGCAACGGGAACGCAACGGCACCGGACGGCCCCGCATCGAGCTCTAACACAATAGAAGCTGACTATACACAGTTATGGATATATCTTATAGAAGAGTGTATAGTAACTATATAGATAGAGTAGATACTGTAGGCGGACTGACCTGAGAGAGAGAGGAGTTGAGCCGGAGCGGGGCCACGGCGAGACTGAATGCCCCCCACCCCGTCTGGGTCCTTCACCCTGCCCATCCCCACCACCGCTCTCTCTCGTTGCATCCATCGTCGCTTTTCGGCACAAAAGGATACCATTGCACCCACCAGGATATGTACCATATACCAATATACCATTGCACCCGATAGAGTGCAACATCAATCCACGATATTTAAATGACGAACATTATTATAAAATGATTAAATTAGATCAGAAAGAAAACCCCACCGGGCAGTTCTATAAAAATTTCTCATCTTAAAACCATGGTTCTGACCAGGAAACATAAGAAAAGACTTTAATTATATTATTTCAATTTCTTGAGACAAGGTAATTATTTATTAAATAAATCAAAACTTGTATCCATTTTTGTCTCAACACTTTTTATTTTTCACCAGTCCAACGTTTCGGCCATTTTAGCCATCCTCAAGGACATCTTCAATTATAATTTCTTCCTCACATTAAATTTACAGTTACTTTTGCAGGCTATTCTGCCCTGGTCATTCATTAATTATAAGTTAAAAGCCTATTTTTTAAATTTAAAATCATAAATATTTAATTCTTCTTATATAAGATTATCCACACAATTTCACTACCATATACACAAAACCTATTAACCCTAAAAATCTGATTTGCTACCCCAGGACGGCTCCAGAACCCACAGGAGTTGACTCATGACTACAGTGTAACAGAAAACTATTCGCTGCCCAGCCGGATTCCAACTAGGGTCCTTGGAGTTAGTAGCCATGCGCCTTATCTCGAGGCTACCCGCGCTCCCTACATCAAAGAAATAGTAATACAAATATTTGGTTGAAAAACGGTCATTTTTTTTTTTTTTTCTATACAACCCATTATTTACTTCATAAGTGGACCTTTTTATAAGCAATTAATATATGAAATTCAAAAATAAGTTTGAAGTAAATTTTCAGGGTCAAAAAATTTTTGGCATACTTTTAAATGTTAACCATTAGCCCCAGCCTAAAAAAATATATCCTTTTTCTTTCAATAAGGAAAGGAATGAGAATTAACGACGATATAATATTGACAATAAAACTCAGTCTGCGTTAGATATTTTATATAAAATCATGGCTAAAAACAGTGAACATAATCTAAAGAAATTATTTACCGAAAAATGACAAAATTGATGAGAAATAGGTTTTAGTACTTTTCGAAATATTGTTAAAAAGTTCAGGAAGACTTTAAACTAAACTCGTTAAGAACGGCCATCGAAATTTAGTGAAAGAGAACCAAGAACATACACCGGATTGTTCAGAGAGATCAGCCCCCAGGATAGCAATAAAGGTCATATCAACTTAATAATACCTTGAGTTTACAAACAGTGAGAAATGTTATTCATAAATTTTTTTTTTTTTTTTCGGCCAAGACTCCCATTGGAGTCCTATACTGCCTAACCATGGTTGGGGGTCAAAGTTCTTCATTTTGTGGGACCGCCACGCAATGAAAAAAGTCGACGTCCCAGGCCGGATTCGAACCGGCACCGCCAATAAACATCAAATTGGTAAGACTGTGTCTTATAAATATATTTATTATGGTAGGAATCAAAGGAAACAACTTTTTATTATTAAGAAAAACTGTAAAAAACGTCTAATAATTTGTTAATAAAAATAAGAATTCTGGAAAATATTATTTATTCAGATGGAAGTAAATTGAATATTATTGGCTCTGATGGCCGCAAGTTCGTTTGGCGAAAACTTAACATCGAGTTTCAGCCTCGACATGTGAGGCCCCCACTGTGAAAGATGGAGGTGGAAATGTCCAAGTTTAGGGTTGCAGGTCGTGGAATAGTACAGGAAACTCAGCTTTCAAAGTCAAAAAATATATCGATATTTTGCGCCATAATTTAAAAAGTAGTGCCAAAAAGCTGGAGATCAAACATACTTTTATCTTCCAACAAAAAAATGATCCCAAGCATACACTCCTTATCTCTCAATTTCACAGAGACGATCCGCCCTAAAATTGATACAGCGACTAAACACACACCTACTTACTGAAACCCGTTTGGATATAGCTTCATAAACCTACTAGTACAAGAGCCGAGAAGAAAAAAGGCAGTTATTTCACCCCAATTTTGGATTACTTTAATAAAAACTATGTATAATTACTAGTCAAAATTAATGAGTATGTCAAGTATAGGTAGGGTGAATAAAAAATGGCGGCTGTTTCAAAACGTTAAAAAAATTAATTTTTCATTCGTAGCTTTAAAACTACCAACAACACTAAAAAATCTTACAGAGCACTATTTAATGAAGGGTAAATACATGAACCCTAATAGAGTTATTTACGTAAAACAGTTTTCGAGATAGCTTTTTAAAAGGCAACACTTCATAAAAATGTTGTATGGGACGTACTGAAAGATCAGTAGTTAGTGAATCTATTTTGAAAAATTTATATCTCAAAACCCATTTGACGTACAGATGTCTATTAGCACTCGAATCAAAACTAGTTTAATGAGCTATAAAGAAGCTTATCTTCGTAGGAGTAATAATTTACATGAAATTTGCTAAAATAAATTGATTTATAGTTATTCGGACAAATTTTCATTTGCCAAATTTATATTCATATGTAAATATCATAAGAACTACTACCCCTACGAAGATAAGTGTCATAAAATAAAAACTGGGGGCTGTTTCAAAAAGTTTTAAAAAAAAATTAATTTTCCATTCTGAACCCTATTCCTTTAAAACTACCAACAACACTAGAAAATCTAAGATTATTTAATGAAGAGTAAATTTTCTGATATATGAGCCCTAATAGAGTTATTTACGTCCAATAGTTCACGAGATATAGCCTTTTAAAAAGCAACATTTCATAAAAATGTTGTATGGAACGTACTGAAAGATTGTTGAATTGTCGAAAGATATATGAATATCATAAAAACTACTACCCCACGAAGATAAGTGTCATAAAATAAAAACTGGGGGCTGTTTCAAAAAGTTTAAAAAAAAAATCAATTTTCCATTCTGAACTCTATTCCTTTAAAACTACCAACAACACTAGAAAATCTAAGATTATTTAATGAAGAGTAAATTCGCTAAAATGTAAGCCCTAATAGAGCTATTTGCGGTCAATAGTTCCCGAGATATAGCTTTGTAAAAAGCAACATTTCATAAAAATGTTGTATGGAACGTACTGAAAGATTGTTGAATTGTCGAAAGACATGTGAATATCATAAAAACTACTACCCCACGAAGATAAGTGTCTTAAACTACTTCATAGTAAGTTGAATTTCCTGTATTTTAAGTGTGGGCAGACATATATGCGTATTATGGGTTATGGGCTATGGGTTATAGTTTATGACACTTATCTTCATAGGAGTAGTTGTTTTTATGATATTCACATATGAACATTAATTTGGCTGATGAAAATTTGTCCGAACAACTATAAATCAATTTATTTTAGCAAATATCATGAAAGCTACTATTCCTACAGGAAAGTAAAGGCGATAAACTACTTTATAGGACATTAAACTAGCTTTAATTTGATTGCTAATAGACATCTGTACGTCACTTAGTTCGTGAAATATAGATTTCTCAAAATAAATTAACTAACTACTGATATCTCAGTACATTTTTATGAAATGTTGCTTTTTAAAAGGCTATATCTCGAGAAATATTGGACGTAAATAGCTCTATTAGGGCTTACATTTTAGCGAATTTACTCTTCATTAAATAATCTTAGATTTTCTAGTGTTGTTGGTAGTTTTAAAGGAATAGAGTTCAGAATGGAAAATTGATTTTTTTTTTAAACTTTTTGAAACAGCCCCCAGTTTTTATTTTATGACACTTATCTTCGTAGGGGTAGTAGTTCTTATGATATTTACATATGAATATAAATTTGGCAAACGAAAATTTGTCCGAATAACTATAAATCAATTTATTTTAGCAAACTTCATGTAAACTATTACTTCTACGAAGATAAACATCATAAACTACTTTATAGCTCATTAAAATAGCTTTAATTTTAGTGCTAATAGACATCTGTACGTCAAATGGGTTTTGAGATATAAATTTTTCAAAATACATTCACTAACTACTGATCTTTCAGTACGTCCCATACAACATTTTTATGAAATGTTGCCTTTTAAAAAGCTATCTCGAAAACTGTTTTACGTAAATAACTCTATTAGGGTTCATGTATTTACCCTTCATTAAATAGTGCTCTCTAAGATTTTCTAGTGTTGTTGGTAGTTTTAAAGGTATAGAGCTCCGAATGAAAAATTAATTTTTTTTTAACGAATTTTAACGAATAAGAATTTACTCTACTTTAAATGATGCTCTCTTTCATTTTTTATCGTTGTTAGTAGTTGTAAAGATATACAGCTCCGAATGAAATTTTTTTTTTTTTAACTCTTTGAAACAGCCGCCATTTTTTATTCCTCCCTATACTTGGCAGACTATCAATTTTGACTAGTAATTATACATAGTTTTCAATTAAGTTACTAAAAACTGGGGTGTGATAACTGCATTTTTTCTCCTCTTGGGCTCTTGAAGTACACGGGACAACCAAAACAACCTACAAACATTCCAATCGTGGTGATTTGATTTGTCAGATTACACGATCTCCATGGTACATCACTGCACACAGACTTACACATATATTCTGTACAAGACAACATTAAAGCTAGAATAATATTTATACTGAATATTTCATGACAAACTCCATCACCAGACCAATAGACTAGTAAGATATTGGTACCTCGAACATTGCCGACAACAGGTACCAAAGACCAATAAGGAGCTGGATGAGGGATCTCCTCACCTAACAAATGAAATCAATTGAAGCCAAGAGGAGATACCAATGAGAACCGGTCTCTATCTTGTCACTCATACCATTGTTCTAATTTTACAAGAAATCACATTTTCTTGTTATTTTCAATCTAAAGAAAAGTGTACCCTAATAAAGTAGGGCAATAAAAAAATATTTTAAAAATTGGCTTACCTCTGTCGAACAGATCCGCTACCTTGGACTACATTTGGACAAACGATTAACCTGGAATCCTCACACAAGACTGAAAAGACAGTAAACTGCACGTCGATTTCGACTATTACAGCACTTGCTAGACAAACGGTCTAACCTTCCAACACATTAGAAAAGACTGATCTATATGACTGTAATAAGGCCAATCTGGACATACGGAGTTGAGCTTTGGGGCTCCACTAAACCTTCGAATTCCTCTCGTATTCAATCCTTACAATCCAAAATTCTTCGTAAAAACCTCAATGCTACTTACTTTGTCACAAATAAAATCATACATAAAGACCTTAATGTTCCCTATGTAACCGATCTAGCCCGAACCAGATATCACTCGTTCCATTATAAACTCTCTAACCACTCAAACCCCCTAGTTTCTAATCTTGCATCCTCTTCCATTCCTGACAATCCTCCGAGGCGCCTGAAAAGAAGATGGCCACGAGACCAGCTAATGTAAAATGTCGTTAAAGTTCTACCAATGGGTAGTTTCTCTACACGCCTGTAACACTCCAATTTAACTTAGATCAGATTTACTAAATGTATTATAATGCACAGTTGTAAATAGCAATAAATAAATATTTAAAAAAATAAATAAATTGGCTAAACCGTTTTTGAATGAAAATCAGAGGAATATAGAGATATTCGGTCCACCGCCATTTTGTTTCAAGGTAGAGAGTGGCAGGTTAATATTGCTTATAACATTCTCTGGGTCGTATGTTTCAACGGAAAAAGTTTCGTTAAAATAAATTCAGCTATTTCTCATGAAAATCACCCCCAAAAAAATCAGTTAGCTACCATTTTACTTTTTATGTTTAAGTTTATAGTCTACGTTGCACCATAAAACCTGAAACACACGGCAGTTTTTATTTTAAACTAGCAGACCCGGCAATGCTTCCCTATTGCTATATTTGAGGATTAATTTTGTAATATTTGACATTAATATTTTTATTTATTTAAAACCAGATCAGCTTGGTGGGCCTTACATGGTTGATATGACATTTTTTTTTTTTTTTTTTTTAAATTGATTGATTTATTTATTGATAGATATTACAATCTGCCACACAGTTGTGGGCAATAGGTAATATTGATGAATGATCTCATACATACTAAAATAAA
>NW_027112014.1:1602356-1603345 GCF_000696795.3 Halyomorpha halys
AAGTTAACATAATCAGACTATCTGTATGAAAAATAAATAAATAAAATAACATAATAGTAAAATTTTTTTTTTTTTTTTTTTAACAATTCATTATGGAAGAGGTATAGCCTCGTACAAAAGGAACCCCTAACAAGATAAAACGTTATAAATAAATAAAAGTAAAGTTAATAAGAAAATTAATAACATTAGACCTAAGAAAACAAACAATTGTCCTCTAATGGGGAAAAAACAACAAGTTTTTAAATTTATATTAATTTTAAAAAAATATGTTTCAGTATATAAAACAATTTTTTTAAATTTTATTAGTTCTCTAGATGTAAGTTGTTTTTATTTAATAATTTATGGGATCTGTTCTACAGCGGTAAGAGCTACATTAGTGGTATTCATGATGTTGTGTTAAATGTTATAAGGATAGGATTGTGAGCAGCCCTGTTTAAAGTCATGTTAAATGGTAAATGTATAAGAGCTCCTAGCGGATTTTCTGAGCAACTTGTTTAGTAACCTTTCCTTCCAAAGCTTCATGTTATTCATTTAAAATTTTTTGAGGTTAATGACTTCCATTTTTGAATGAATTATTTATTAATTATTCGTGACTTTGTACAACGTTTCGGGACCACTGTCCCATATTCATGCACTTTAAAAGCTATAAGAATAATAAAACTAACATAACACCAATCTTCATCCTTATATATTTTAATTTATACAGTAATATTCACCTCATGATTTCATATGGGAAATCATGTCAACTATTTGTGCATCTTCACTTCTCTCTAGCACAGCCATCACTCTATATTTCTTCCTACCTCTTTGGACCTTATCTTATGACCAGTGTGTTGTTTTTTTTTAGATAAGGTCCAAAGAGGTAGTAAGAAGTATAGAGTGATGGCTGTGCCAGAGAGAAGTAAAGATGCAAATGGTGATGAAGCACAAATGGTTGACATGATTTCCCATATGAAATCATGAGGTGAATATTATTGTATAAATTAAAA
>NW_027112014.1:1603490-1621309 GCF_000696795.3 Halyomorpha halys
TTCATTCAAAAATGGAAGTCATTAACCTCAAAAAATTTTAAATGAATTGACTCACCAGACTTCCTAGAGAGATAATCCAGATTCATGTTATTGTTTACTTCTAAGTTTTGATTACAGTAATTTATTACAAAATGCCTAAAATAAACACAAACTACGAGTAAGTAACCTAACACGACAACAAATAAAACGGTGACAAGCTCAGCTGGTCTTTTTCGTTACGTCATTAATTTGAAAAAAAAAGACGAACAGAAAAAAAAAATTGTGTCAATAATAGAATTTATAAGAAGATATCCTGCAGCAGTCTGGGCTTCAGTCTTCGGGTTGAGGTTGGGTTTCCCAGGTTGTAGGTCACTGCTCCTTTAACTGTCGGCAACTGGGAGTGGAACTTCATGAACCTTTTTTGATGTAATCCTCTATTGACTCTATTTGCAATTCCCGCAGTTTCTTACAAACCGAGGAGCATCCAACTCGATTCTTAGGCCTTTATTTTGAAAAGATTGTAATTTTTCTCTTTTCGTAAATGATGCCGTAAATCAGTGGGCGCCTGAGGATTGTTTTAAAAATAAGAACTGTATACTGTCTGTAAATAATACCCTAATAATGCATCACAAACACTATAGACACACATAACATCCGTTGAACAATTGTGTCAAAACTGGAAAATCAAAATAAATCCCACCAGATCACCTTTATTCTCCTTTCTAAATACTCCACTAACGCCTGTTGAACAAATTCAATACCTACAACCCAATATTGACAAGAGACTTACTTGGAATCCACATACATGACTGAAACGACATGAAACTGCTCGTAGATTCCGATTGCTACAACACTTACTTGACAAACGCTCTAAACTTCCCATTCAGTACAAAAAATTAGTATACACTATGATAATCAGACCAATTTGGAAATATGGAATTGAGCTCTGGGGCTCCACCAAACCATCAAATTCCTCCCGCATCCAATCCTTACAATTCAAAATCCTACGTAAAATCCTCGATGCTCCTGATTACGTTACAAATAAACTTATCTACAAAAACCTTAACATCTCATTCGTTGCAGATTTGGCCCAGATATGCGTCTTTTCATTCTAAACTCCTAACCCATTAATTCTTAATCTCTCATCCTTAACAATCCCTGATAATCCTCCTAGGCGCCTGAAAAGAAGATAGCCACGGGACCTTCTAATTTAAATTAATGCTTGTTCCTTCCCAATATTTTCAAGTGTAAATGAAACATTCCACATATTTACTTATTGTATTTATTATTTTTTACAGTTGTTAAATTTAAATTACATTAAATAAATAAAAAAATAAAATAATTTTTCATAGTATGGAAGATATCGTTTCAGAGACTATAGGATTTTTTTTTTAAATTTTTGCAGTCACTAATGAACAGAATGATGTCCTTAATTCGGAGAATCTTTATTTGTAACATTGAACCAATTATCCAAATATTCCGACCAGTAAGTAGTTAATGAGGTAGGCACTGAGGACAATGTTTACAGAACAAATAGGCAACACTCCACAAGCTCTAAAGTATACATCATCCTTGATCGGTTGTTGTCGGACCCAAACTAGTAAGGGTTCTCTGAGTGGAATGAATGTTCAATAAATATTTCATAGGTTTGTTCCAACAGAGTCAAAACTATTATCAAACTGTAAACTCATAGTTTATTAAAAATAGTTTAAATATAAGAAGATGGTCAGGGTTGTGGTCAAAAAAAGAACAAATAGTCTAAAACTATTTTAATGTCCGACGTTTCGCTCCACTTTGCAGGGCTTCATCAGGGCTAAAAAGATACAAAAAAAAAAAAAAGAAAACTGAGGATATTACTACAATAAGGTAATTTAAGCTAGGATAAATATTATGTAAAAATAAAATGATAAGAAATTGCATATACATAAAAGGAAGGAAGACATAAAATAGTATCAGCATAAAATAAATTTGAATAAACAATGATAAGAATAAAAATAAGTAACAATGGCAAGAGTAAAAATATTAAAAAATATACAGTTAAAAAAGTACAGGAGACGTACGTAAAACAAAAAACAATAATAAATAACGATAATAAATAAAAGCCTATATCAGGGCTATTAAATGTAAAATGATTTACCATGTTAAATGTTATAAGTACAGGATTTTGAGCAGCCCTATTTAAAGTCATGTTAAATGATAAATGCATAAGAGCTCCTAGCGGATTTTCTGAACAACTTGTTTAGTAACCTTTCCTTCCAAAGCTTCATGTTATTGTTTACTTCTAAGTTTTAATTACAGCAATTTATTACAAAATGCCTAAAATAAAACACAAACTACGAGTAAGTAACCTAACACGAAAACAAATAAAACGGTGACAACACTGGTCTGTTTTGCAACGTCATTCTCTATTTAACAGACTCTCAACTATGTTATATGTTATATCGTTTTAACATAGTAAAAGAAGGAAATATTTCTCCATTTAACATGAGTTTTTCCATTTATCATGTTAAACTAAAGATCATGAATACCCCTATTATTAGAGTATACTGTAGGGCAGTCGGTAGGTTTACGGCGAAGAGTAAAGGTGATTTAATGGGATTTATTTTGAACATTCCAATTTCGTTTCGGAGGATTATCAGGGATTGTGAAGGTAAGTTTTGGAATGTAAGGAGGTATATCTATTTCAGGCCAAATCTGCAACGAATGGGATGCCAAGGTCTTTATGGATACGTTTAATTTTAACTTATAACTTAATTTATAATTTGTAAAAAAAAAAAAAAAAAAAAAAAAAAAATTGCTAGGCAACATGAAACTAAGGACTATAAGACAAGAGTCACCCTTCACCGAAATATTGTCATTTTTATGAACATATAATGCTTCCCGAAGTCATTCCAATATCAGGATGATTTCGGTCACCTTAAAGAACACCATTTTCTAAAAAATCATCAATGACAAATATTTCTGTTTAAAAGAATAAATAAATGAAAGGAGAACAAAGTTGCAATATGCTGGAGTAATTAAAGAAATGATTCTTTTGTCTATACTGCAGTCACACACCCGTATAAATAGTGCGTTTTTGTGAAAAAGGTGAAGCAGGAAAATTACATTTGTTGAACAGAGCAAACTAACAAGCCCTCCACATTATACAGTTCCTCAATTAAGAAACTTTTCCGATCAAGGCTTTACTCTAAACAAAAAAAAAATCCACTTTAAGTACCTTATCATTTTTCCCCTTCCTTTAGATCTTATAAAAAGTCTCCAATAGATCTGTGTATATTTTTGTATATATATATATATATATATATATACACAGATTAAGTTTTAGTTAGTTAATACATTTCTGTGTTAAGAATGGTACAAAATACTTTTTAACATTAGTTTCAGATGTATGTTTTATAGACTTCCTTATTACTATAGAATCCCCCCCCCAAAAAAAAACCTGTTGATGTGAGGTATAGCACCTAATAATAATTTATGTAGTTTGTTAATTTATAGTGGAAAATCTATTTCTCAGGAACCATTAGACGTAGTGTAATCTACTTTGAAGTTGTTAATAAAATTTATCTTTATAGAACAACTAGTTTCAGGATATTTGCTAAAATAAATTAATTTTGAATTGTTCATTTTAATATGAAAAATTCAAATACAAGTTCCTCAGATATAATTTTTCGTAAATCAAAAATTTTGTTTGAATAACCAGAAAAAAACCTTGTGAATTTATTTTGGCAAATAAAATTAAAACTACAACTCCTACTAACATAAATGTCATAATATATTTTATAGCTCATTAACCTGTCTTTAATTTGAAGGCTAAAAGACATCTAGGTCTCTTGGTTCCTGAGATATAGATTTCCAACAATAAATTCACTAACTACTGATTTTTCAGTTAATTATTTATGAAATATTGCATTTAAAAAAAATTTACTCTTCTTTAAATGATGTCCTATTAAGTTCTCTAGTGTTTCAGGTATAGTACAAGAGCCCAAGAGGAGAAAAAAGGCAATTATCTCACCCCAATTTTTGATTACTTTAACGAAAACTAGGTATAATTAATAGTCAAAATTGATGAATCTGCCAAGTATAGGTAGGGGGAATAAAACATGGCGGCTGTTTTCAAACCTTAAAAAAACACTAATTTTTCATTCGGAGCTCTATATCTTAAAAACTACCAACAACACTAGAAAATCTAAGAGAACATTATTTAAAGAAGAGCAAATTTGATAAAATATGAGCCTTAATAGAGCTATTGATGTTTAATAGTTATCGAGATACAGATTTTAAAAAAGTAACATTACATGAATAATGCATTAAGAAATTAGTAGTTAGTGAATTTATTGTGGAAAATCTATATCTCAGGAACTATGAGGGGTACAGATGTCTATTAACACTATTAAAGCTAGTTTAATGAGCTATATAGAAGTTTATGACCTTTACCTTCGTAGAAATAGTAGTTTTCATGATATTTGCTAAAATAAATTTACTTATAGTTGTTCGGACAATAAGTTTGATTTATGAAAAACTTCATTTCAGAAACCATTGGACGTATAGATGTCTGCCAGCGCTCAAATTAAACTAGTTAAATTTACTAGAAAATAGTTAATTATGTTTATCTTTGTAGGAGTAGTAGTTGTTATGATATTTGACAAAATATACTCTCAAAATGTTAATTTATACTTGTTCGTATAAAATGTTGGATTTTTGAAAAAATATATCTCTAGATCCATAAAACGCACATATGTCTGCCAACACTCAAAATAAAGGAAATTTAACTTTCTATAAAGTAGTTTATGACACTTATCTTCGTATGGATAGTAGTTTTTATGGTATTCACAAATGAATATGAATTTGGCAAATGAAAATTTGTCCGAACAACTATAAATCAATTTATTTTAGCAAATTTCATGTAAACTATTACGAAGATAAACATCATAAGCTACTTAATAGCTCATTAAACTAGCTTTACTGTGAGTGCTAATAGACATCTGTAGTACGTCCCACACATTATGAAATGTTGCTTTTTAAAAAGCTATATCTCGAGAACTATAGGACGTAAGTAGCTCATTTAGGGCTAATATTTCAGCAAATTTACTCTTCTTTAAATAGTGGGCTCTTAGGTTTTTTAGTGTTGTTGGTAGTTTTTAAGATATAGAGCTCCGAATGAAAAATTATTAAGAACGTTTTGAAACAGCCGTCATTTTTTATTCTCCCTAACTATACTTGGCAGATTCATCAATTTTGAATGGTAACTATGCATAGTTTTCATTAAACTAATCAAACATTGTGGAGAAATAATTGATTTTTTTCTCCTCTTGGTTTCTTGCACTAACATTCCTCTGCATCAGACAAGAACCCGAAGATAATTAGACAGATCGGAAGTATCCTAGGATACATATGCAAAGTTTTGGCAGTAGATAAGCCAGCTATCGACTCGAGGAGACCAACTGACACAGTTCGGTCTTCACCTGCTCTTCGGATCGTTCTCATATCTGATGAGATGGGAGCCACTTACTGTCAAGGTTCTTAACCGTTTACACGAACCTGCATCCGGTCTGATTCACGTTAATTGTTAACAGCATTTGTTCTCGCTGCGAACTCCAAGTCAATAATCAGCTTACAGGGTCTTCACAACGGCTAATCCTATGGAATATAAAACATAATTAACACATATGGATATTTAACGTTTCCCCACGGTTTCACCAATATGTATTATGCATATCTGTTTTGTACACATGGTTAATACAAATAAGCTATTAAATAAAGAACATTAGATGATTAAGGGAAAAGAAGATATCATTCATAAGAAAAAAGAGAGTAGATGTTCGAGGGAGGGAGGGGGGAGGAGGTGAGAGTGCGGTCAACAAACACAAATAAGTTTTGCTTGTTTAAATAAAATTAATTTTATTTAAACAAACACAAATAAGTTTTGCTTGTTTAAATAAAATTAATTTTATCCTATTTTAGTCTCAAAACAATTTATATTTCTTTATAAGTACGACGTTTCGGCCAATTCGGCCATCAACAAAGACAATCTTACACAAACAGCTTTTACTATACATATGATTTTAAACAAATAACAATATTATTATTGGAGAAGTTTGTCATGGGGTGCGGTCAGCAAAGAACAACATAAATAAACAAAACCATATTTATTTATTTTATGCCGACGTTTATGCCGAGGTTGTTCTTTGCTGACCGCACCCCCCGATAAACTTCTCCAATCATTAATCTACGCTCAACTATCAACACAACAATATTATTAATAAATTATCGTACCTTAAATACAATTTTAGAACAATAACAATGATTTTAAACGAATAACAATATTATTAATAAATTATCATATCTTAAATACAATTTTAGAATTGCATCAGTTTTATAAAACTTTATGCAGGCTATTCTACTCAGGTCATTAATTTCAGTACATAATTACTCTATGAGACATTAAACAAAATGTATCTGTGTGAAAAAATATATCTCAAGATCCATAAGACGCACATATGTCTGCCAACACTCAAAATAAAGGAAATTTACTAAACTTACTATAAAGTAGTTTATAACACTTATCTTCATATGGGTTGTAGTTTTTATGATATTCACAAATGAATATAAATTTGGCAAATAAAAATTTGTCCGAACAACTATAAATCAATTTATATTAGTAAATATCATGAAAACTATTACTCCTACGAAGATAAACATAATGAACTACTTTATAGCTCATTAAACTAGCTTTAAATTGAGTGCTAATAGACATCTGTACGTCAAATGGTTATGGAGATATAGAGTTTTCAATATAAATTCACTAACTACTGATCTTTCAGTACGTCCCATTTTTATGAAATGTTGCTTTTTAAAAAGCTATATCTCGAGAACTGTTGAACGTAAATAGCTCTATTAGGGCTTACATTTTAGCAAATTTACTCTACTTTAATGGATGCTCTCTTTGATTTTCTATTGTTGTTGGTAGTTGTAAAGATACAGAGCTCTGAATAAAAATTAATTATTTTTAACATTTTGAAACAGCCGCCATTTTTTATCCCCCCCCCTATACTTGGCAGACTCATCAATTTGGACTTGGAATTATACCTAGTTTTAGGGATCAAGTTTTTCATTTTGTGAGACCGCCACTTAATGAAAAAAGTCTAGACCTAACCATCTGAGCTACGGACAACCTTAAACTAGCTTTAAATTGAGTGCTAATAGACATCTGTACGCCTCATTGTCGCTGAGATAAAGATTTTCCACAATAAATTCACTAACTACTGATTTCTTAATGCATTATTCATGTAATTTTCCTTTTTAAAATACTGTATCTCTGGAACTTTTTAACATAAAGAGGCTCATATTTTATGAAATTTACTCTACTTTAAATGATGTTCTATTAGGTTTGTTGGTGTTGTAGAAAGGTTCGGAGCCCCGAATAAAAAATTATTTTTTTTTTTACATTTTGAAACATCCGCCACTTTGTATTTCCTCTTAATTATACTTGGCGAACTCTTCAATTTCAATTAGTAATTGTACGTAGTATTCATTAAAGTAATACAAAAATGGAGTGAAATAACTGCCTTTCTTTCCACTGGGCTCTATTAGTAGTATATTAATAATATTGAAAACATATCATATGCTGACAGTTTACGATAATGATATTTGATATTGAATCCTGAGGCCGATGGAGACAGTGGTTCGCTTGCTGCGTTGCAGTTAAGATCGGACAAGGAACTCCTCAAGGCTGGCGGTAATGCCTGTGACCATCTGACCAATGGCGTCTGGATCGCTACGTTCCTTGCCTGTATATATTGGTCGCTCTCTCAAGGTCACTCGTCATCTATATCTTTGGGGTAAACGTTTCAGGCAAATAGGAGACATAGTTGTACCGAAATAATAAATTATCAAATACATAAAATCAATATATATTAGTTGGTACTTTACACGCTACCTTACCGTTCATCCGTAAATGATGGATTTTTAGCTGAATTTTGAGGATTTTCCCGGCAAGAAAATATTGGCTCGCCCAATTGTTTCTATAAAAAAGTTATTAACAAAATTTTTTTGTCAACATTTTTAGCACGTAGAACAAAAAACTTGCCTTTTTTTCAATGTTTATTATATGCCAATCGGTTTGTTTCTTTCTGAAAAATAAGAAAAAATATTTCCTGATTCTATTAAACGACATTAAATTCACAGACCAAAATCATTAATGCTCCTTACTTTGTCACAAAGTCATCCATCAATACCTCAATGTTCCATCTTTTGATTGAGTCAGGCACCCGAAACATTTTTTATACAAATTCTGTAAATTCCTACCTCTGACATAATGCTTCAAGGGTATGGATGTGGGATTAGAGGGTTTGATATACAATGTTCATTATTCACCGATAATAGACATACATGGTGAGGATACTGTTAGGATGGGTTGGGTTGTCAGCTGTAAAAACTGTGTAAAGGATATGACCAAGGATACTACTCTTGTATAGCAAAGGAATTTACGGACCTTGTAGAGCAGTTCTGGAAGTCAGACTTGATAAAAAAATACATTTAAAAGTCCAATATTCAACTCCGTAGATTCCTACCTTGCACATACTTTCTCATCATCCGTTCCATTCTGATAGATTATTCTAAGTGAACCACAATGGTTCCTATTCATCTCTCTATTCTCAATCCGCTGGTGTTCCTCAAGGTATGTAGTATCCTCGGTCCCATCCTCTATTCCGTCTATACAGCTAACATTCCAACCAATCCTAACACTATCCTCACCAAGTATGCCAATGAAAAATGTGTGCTCGCAGTTAATAATAATCACAGCCCTTGAACAATGGTGCCGAAATTGGAGGATAAAAATAAATCCCAACAAATCCAATCAAATCAATTTTACTCTTCGTTGTAAACCTACCGACTGCCGTACAGTATACTTTAATAATGTTGCTCTTACCCCTGTAGAACAGATCCGCTACTTTGGACTACATCTGGACAAACGACTAACATGGAATCCTCACACAAGACTGATCAACATGATTATAATAAGGCCTATCGGGACTTACGGAGTTGAGCTCTGGGGTTCCACTACACCTTCGATTTCCTCCCTTAACCTATCCTTACAATCCAAATTCCTTCGTAAAATCCTAAATGCTCCTTACTTTGTTACAAATAAAATCATCCATAAAGAACTTAATGTTCCATTTGTAACTGATCTAGCCCGAACCAGATATCACTCCTTCCATCATAAACTCCCTAAGCACTCAAATCCCCTAGTTTCTAACCATACTTCTTCTGCTATTCATGACAATCATCCAAGGTGCCTGAAAAGAAGAAAGCAACTAGACATTCTAAAGTAAAAACGTTATTAGAGTGCTGCCAATGGGTAGTTTCCCTACATGTCTGTATCATGTCATTATGATCTTACATCAAATTTACTGAATGTATTATTATGTACAGCTGTAAATTTCAATAAAGATTTTTAAAAATAAAAACATACATTGGTTTCAATATTTATAAAGAAAAATTTTTGAAACCTTTAATTTTATATACCCGGTTCTATTTGTTATTTTTAATTAGTTTGGTACCAAATGCCGTTTCAAAATTGGCGTCAGTTATAATACAGCGTCAATAGCTGGTGCACTTACTCTAATACTGTAAAAAATATGAAACGCATTTTATTTTGTAAAGTTATTATTAAAAATACAAACTAATTAATATCACCTTCTATTGTAAAATTATTTGCTAAGAAATTTCCAGATTGGTACAATTATGACCATTGTTTATCAAATGATCAGGGATATTGTATCAAATAATAATTGTAATTTTTTTTTTTTTTTTTATATTTATTTATTGCTATTTACAACTGTACATTATAATACATTTAGTAAATCTGATCTCGGTTAAATTGGAGTGTTACAGGCGTGTAGAGAAACTACCCATTGGCAGCACTCTAATGACGTTTTACATTAGCAGGTCTCGTGGCCATCTTCTTTTCATGCGCCTCGGAGGATTGTCAGGAAGAGGATGCAAGGTTAGAAACTAGTGGGTTTGAGTGGTTAGGGAGTTTATAATGGAAGGAGTGATACCTGGTTCGGTTACATAGGGAACATTTTTTTTTTTTATTTATTTAATGTGATTTACAACTGTACAAATAGTAAATACAATAAGTAAATATGTTGTATGTTTCATATAAACTTGATAATCTTGGGAAGGAACCACCCATTGGTGGTACTTCAAACATTAATTTAAATTAAAAGGTCCCGTGGCCATCTTCTTTTCAGACGCCTCGAGGATTATCAAGGATCATTAAGGATGAAAGATTAAGAACTAATGGGTTAGGATGGTTAAGGAGTTTGGAATGAAAAGACGCATACCTGTTTTGGGCCAAATCTGCAACGAATGAGTATATTTGTAACGTAATATGGAGCATCAAGGATTTTACGTAGAATTTTGGATTGTAAGGATTGGATGCGGGGTGGAATTTGATGGTTTGGTGGAGCTCCAGAGCTCAATTCCATATGTCCAAATTGGTCTGATTATCTCGTAGTGTACCATTTTTTTGTAGTGAATGGGAAGTTTGAGCGTTTGTCAAGTAAGTGTTGTAGCAATCGGTATCTACGAGCAGTTTCTTGTCGTTTCAGATTTGTGTGTGGATTTCAAGTAGATAGGAAACATTAAAGTCTTTATGCATGATTTTTGTAAATAAATAATAAAAACCAGGGTTTAGAAAACTTGTGATTTGGAACCGGTTAAACTTACGTTTAAAAAATAATTTCATTTAAAAAAAAACTGATCAAGAAAAATTAAAAATCAATTTGAGTCCGCTGATACAATTATTAAAAATCGAGCAAATTGCAGATACAATTAAAATAACTTCTAGTCCATAATTATGTATTATCAGTTCTTAATCTAGAAGAGTTAACAAACAAGGTTAGATCTGCATGTGTAATTAAAAAAAATAATAATTCGCCAAATTGAATGAGCCAGCAGAGAAATTTTGCGGAGCGACTCACCGTTAAACCCGATTAGACCCATCAAGCTACTTCCTATGAACAAGGACCTCTGAGTCAGCCTTCGACGCCGTCAATGGAGGGTTTTTAGTTTGGTTTTTCAGATCTTATTTAGTAGATGTTAACAATTATATATATTAGATATTATAGATATATAGATTGATAGATTATATAATATTAGATATATAGACTAGCTGACCCAATAATGCTTCGCTATTGCTATATTCGAGGATGTATATAGATTTAATGATCACAACTGACAATATGATATAAATTATTTTATTAATATAGAGTGATAGCTGTGAGTAATGAAGATGCACAAATTGTAACATGATTTCTTAGAAGAAATTATGAGGTTTAATGGAAGATTATTGATTGGCCGTGTGTATAGATGAATGGAATATGGTCCGAGTGCGGTAAAAAAAACAACTCAAATAGTAGAATTATACTATTTTAATGATTATTAAGATACTATTTTAATAATTTTATGAGGTTTAAGGTGCATGAATATGGAACAGTGGTCCCGAAACGTTGTACCATGTGGTGATAATATTGATAAAAAATTCCATTAAATTGGAAGTCATTAACCTCAAAAGAAATTTTTTTTAAGAATTGACTCACCAAACTTCCTATAGAGATAATCCAGATTATTTTATTTAGGTAAAAATAAACATATAAGTATACTTTATTATTACGATTTGGTAACATAAATTGAACCAATATATGCGATGGCGTCCATTTTTAGCACCACAGGAAACCCTTAAGGAAATCATTAATATTTTTTTCTTCTTCGAAAAGACACAAATCTGCTCACTGTTTTAGTACAGTATAAGTATATCAGTACTATATTGAAACAATTCAAACTTACTGATATATTAATTATTTGTGATTAGTGAATATTAATTTCAAAAAATAAAATACGCTTACAGTATTAGGGCAATAGCACCAAATATTGACAAATATAAGGGGTATTCACGATATTGTGTTAAATGTAAAATGTTTTACCATGTTAAATGCTATAAGTATAGGATTGTGAGCAGCCCTATTTAATGTCATGTTGAATGCATAAGAGCTCCTAGCGGATTTTCTGAGCAACTTGTTTAGTAACCTTTCCTTCCAATACTTCATGTTGTTTACTTCTAAGTTTGATTACAGCAATTTATTACAACATGCCTAAAGTAAGTGAAAAGTAGAAGTGTAAAAGTTTGGCTACTGGTTGTATTTTTTAAAAAGTCCAATCATTACTGTAGGACTAGTAGTTTTTATGATATTCACAAGTGAATATAAATTTGACAAATGAAAATTTGTCGGAACAACTATAAATTAATTTCATTTAGCAAATATCATAAAAACTACTATTCCTACGAAGATAAACGTCATAAACTACTTTATAGCCCGTTAAATTAGCTTTAAATTGAGTACTAATAGACATCTGTACATCTTATAGTTCCTAAGCTATAGATTTTTCAGAATAAATTCACTAACTACTGATCTTCCAGTACGTTCTGTACAACATTGTTCCTAGCCCTGAAGAAAGGCTAGAAATTCGGCCGAAACGTTGTCACTAATAAATAAGTTTGTTAAACTTATTTGTGTAATCTGACCGCACCACCTCATATGTATTTAATAAACGTTTTAATTTGATATAACTCAACAACAATTGCAACTAAATAATAAAAAGTTATTTACAGTAACTGAAGGCTACCGGATAACAGTTCAGGTAATGAAGGGGAGAGGTATCTGATTACCGATGCTGAGAACAAAGAGGAACAAACAGTACCTAGAAGCGAACCTCTTTCAGATTCAAACCTACCGCCAACTCAGATTTCCCCGAGCCCCGGTGAGTCAGTCCCAGTGCAAGTCATCCAGTGACGTCACTGCTATAAAAAGAACGACCAAATTGGAAATCCTACGGCTCTACAATCGCTATCTCCGGTGCCGCTCTCTGTCGAGGGCCGCATTAGCTTATTCAATAGTTGGAATACTTCTTATGTATCAACATGATAAATAAAAGCCTATATCAGGGCTATTAAATGTAAAATGTTTTAACATGTTAAATGTTATTAGTAGAGATATATAAGAAGATGGTCAGGGTTGCGGTCAAAAGAGAAACAAAAATAGTTAACAACTATTTATTTTCCGACGTTTCGCCCCATTTTGCAGGGCTTCATCAGGGCTAAAAAGATACAAAATAATACAATGATAAGAATAAAAATACAAAGATAAGATACAATGATAAGAATAAAAATACAAAGATAAGATACAATGATAAGAATAAAAATACAAAGATAAGATACAATGATAAGAATAAAAACAAGTAACAATGGCAAGAGTAAAATATAAAGTACAGGAGATGCACATAAAACAAAATCAATACGGAGAAGGGGAAAAAAAAAATTATAGAGATAAAATAAACGTCCTGAAAGAATAATAAAAATAAAAAAAAAATAATAATAATGATATAAAAAAATAATTGTATCATTTTGCATCTTTTTAGCCCTGATGATAAATGTCATGTTAAATGATAAATGCATAAGAGCTCCTAGCGGATTTTCTGAGTTACTTATTTTATAACCTTTCCTTCCAAAACTTCGTGCTATTGTTTAATTCTAAGTTTTGACTAAAGTAATTAATTAAAACATACCTACATTGAGTGAAAGGTGGAAGTTATGTAAGTTTGGACACAGAGTATCATATTGATCTTCTAATTTGAGAGTAAGAGCATCAAGATGATCTAATTGACAACTGTCATTACATCGTTATCATTGTCATTCATTGCTTTATTCCTTTTAAAAACATCAAAAACAATACTAACACAAACTAAGCAACAAACGTAACACAACAAAATGGTGACGAGCTCAGATGGTGTTATGTTAAGCCATTCTCCATTTCGCAGACCAAGTAACAGACTCTCAACCATGTTATAAGGGTATTCATGTTATTTTGATAAATGTAAAATGTTTTACCCTGTTAAATGTTATAAGTATAGCATTGTGAGCAGCCCTATTTAAAGTCATGTTCAATGTTAAATGCATAAGAGCACCTAGCGGATTTTCTGAGTTACTTGTTTTATAACCTTTCCTTCCAAAAATTCATGTTATTGTTTAATTCTAAGTTTAGATTACAGTAATATATTACAACATGCCTAAAATAAGTTAAAAGTAGAAGTGTTAAAGTTTGGTTACTGGTTGTCTTTTTTAAAAAGTTCAAAACATAAGACAAAAGAAAAAAAACAAAAGACAAACTACGAGCAAGTAACCTAACACGACAACAAATAAAACTGTGAAAAGATCAGCTGGTCTGTTGCGTGACGCCATTCTCCATTTAGCAGATCTAGTAATAGAGTCTCAACCATGCTATATCGTTTTAACATGGTAAAAGAAGGAAATATTTCTCCCTTTAACATGTTAAACTAAAGATCATAAATACCCTTATAATATCGTACAAAATAATCGATCATCTGCATTTTCGTTGTGAAAATCGATTACGTATCATGAATATTTACAAGTCAAGGTCAGTATTAAACAGATATTTTGGAAGATGACGGCTAGAGTGCGGTTAAAACCGACCGAACAGTATTTTTTATTAAAATATTGATATAAATACCTTGAATAACAGGAAAGATGGTCTGGATGACGTCAAAAGAACTCAAATGATAATGAAACCAATTATTATGAGCTAATGTTTCGCCCCACTTTGCAGAGCTTCTCAGGGCTAAAAAAGAAAGAAACAACTAAAGTAATGTAGTCGGGTGAACGGTATGGCAGTACATAAAGTACGAACAGATTTATTTATTATTATTTATTTTATTTTATACCAGATCGGCCTGGTATGGGCCTTACGTGGTTGATATGATCGTTATGTTATATATATATTTTTTTAACAGTTGATTATGGCGAGGGGGGGGGTATAGTCTCGTGCAAAAGACACTCCTAACTATATACAATGTTGTTGTTAAAAGAAGAAAATAAAATAAAAATAAATAGATAAGAGTAATGCTTCTTAATAAAAGAGGAATTTAAAATTAGTAACAAAAAATTATGATATTGGTACACATAAAGAAAACAAACAATTGGCCTCTAATAGTGAAAAGAAACAAGTTAATTTGAAAAAGGGACGAGAGAAGAAATAGGAAAAAAAAATAAATAAAATGAGTAATAATAAAAAGTAAAATTGAGGTAGTGTGACTATGAATTATTTATATATTTATTAAAGTTTATAACAGAATGTCCCGCAGCAGTCTGGGCGTCAGTCTTCAGGTTGAGGTTGGATTTCCCAGGTTGTAGGTCACAGCTCCTTTAACTGTCGGCAACTGGGAGTGGAACCTCATGAACCATTTTTTAATACAAACAGATATTGTTTTATACATATTAAAAAAAATAAACAGAAAACGTGATAACATGTAAAAATAGAAAAGCAGATACGAGGAAAAAGTAACAAACTAAAAGACAGATAACAAAGAAGTAAGTTGAGATTAAATTAATAATAAAAATTAATTTTGTTCATATATTAACTAACTTCATATTGTATTTAATCATTTATTCTTTCCTCTTGCTTAATTTTAATATTACTCTTCAAATACAACCTCTATCTTTTTATAATACTTAAACTATTCATATCTGTCAACACTATTTATATATCCATAATGTTAGTTATTTTCTTATCATTGTGTATATCCTTTTATTCGTTGGTTATCTTGTTTTTTGTTCTTAGCCCTGATGAAGGCTGGAAATTATGTCCGAAACGTTGGCACTAGTAAATATGTTATTGTTTATTTGTTCTTGACTGACGCTCCCCTATCATCTCCTCACAGAAATTCATGATATTTATAAGAGCTCATATCATCCGAAATGGTTTTAGTACCACTAGTGAAATGATTCATGACTAAATCGTGAGTGATGACATAACACATTACGCAAGAGATCCTACAGTGGGCAGGAAGAACCCAATTCCACTACTTCAGGTATAACCTGCGGAGAATTCAATAATAGAAAATTTATATTGTAGAGGCCTATACTAATTTAGAACTTCCAAAATGAACTCGAGGCTTAAATAATTGAAGGCTTAGTGAGTTCAGTGGCGAGAAAAACTAAGTCCTCATAGTATAAGAGCCCGAAAGTATACAAAATTTGAAAGATGCTAGTCTGAGACTATGAAATACCATTTTTCAAAGAAATCAAAAATTTTAAATTTTTTACCTTGATATATTTGGAGATTTTTTTTTTTTTTTATTCCGGTGACCATAGCTCATACAATCGTTTATAACTCCTCTTCGTTTTATACAATCCCTACGTTAATACAACAATTGGATAGCTGAATGCCCTTATAAATTCAATAAGTTTATAAGGTTAGGTAGACTCCGAAGGTGGGTCATGTGGCGAGGATGCGCGGAGATGACATCCCTAAAAGGTCCTATCCGAGTAGCTATTTGGAAAGAGAAGAGTGGGTAGGCCGAACATGAGATGGTTGGACGCTATATCTACGGATACCTAGGTCCTTCTGGGAACCCGAAACTGGAGAGTTGCAGCAGAAGACAGGACGACCAGGCGGAAGACATTAGAGGAGGGCCAGGCTCGTTAACGAGCTGTCGCGCCAATCATCATGATTTGCTGCAGTTCATAGAGCCCTTAACCACTGCCATGTTTTGTATAGATTGCTTAAAGTTAATTCTATTTTATTTATTTTTCAAAAAGAAATCAATATTTCGAAAGATCGCAACTAAAACAGCCCCGATGAAGCTCTAAGATGTGGGGCGAAACATCGGCAAATGAATCGTTGCTAACTACCATTAATTATTAACTAAATTTCATGCAAACAATTACTCCTACGAAGATAAACATCATAAACTACTTTATTAAACAAGCTTTAATTTTAGTGCTAATAGACATCTGTACGTCAAATGGTTTTTGAGATACAGATAAACTACTCTATTAGGGCTCATAGTTTAGCAAATTTACTCTTCTTTAAATGACGTTCTCTTAGGTTTTCTTGTGTTGTTACATTTTAAGATATAGAGCTCCGAATGAAAAATTAGTTTTTTTATTGCTTTGAAACAGCTGACATTTTTTATTTCCCCTAGCTATACTTAGCAGACTCATCGATTTTGACTATTAATTATACATAGTTTTCATTAGACTTATCAAAAATTGGGTTGAGATAACTGGCTTTTTTCTCCTCTTGGGCTCTTGTACTATTATAAGAGAAAATCCAACATAATTCGAAAATTTCAGTTTACTATATATGCACATGTAAAATACTATAAGACCCGACAATGTTTCGCTATTGCTGTATTTGAGAATGTATATACATTAAATGAACACTATTTAAACATTGATGTATATAGAGTGATAAGACGGTAACTATAGTAACATTATTAATGATAACAGCTGACTTCACCGTGTAATGGTTAATATTGGTCTGATTTAGTTGATTTTTTCTTATTGTTCAATACAATTTGATTATCTATGATATTGTCATATAAATACTACATAAAATATGAACAGTTTTTATATAATAAACCTCAACGTACTTCAATATTTGTAATATTGAATATATATATATATTTATATTTTTAAGTATAGGTTTATAAGTTAATACTCACACTGTAATTTAGATAAAAGCCACTCACTATTTTTCATTGTCTGCCATATTGTCACAAGAAACAAAAAATAGTTGCTAACTATTTTTTGTTTCTTGTGACTGCACCCTTGACCATCTTCTTCATAATTTGACAAAATACGATCAATTATTTACATATAGAATATCAACTGTTTCAATACAGTACAAATATTGAAATGAGGTATAGATAGTTGACCGTAGATAAATGATTGAAGAAGTTTGTCGGGGGTGCGGTCA
>NW_027112014.1:1621844-1641218 GCF_000696795.3 Halyomorpha halys
TGGTAGCACTCTAATGACATTTTACATTAGCTGGTCTCGTGGCCATCTTCTTTTCAGGCGCCTCGGAGGATTGTCAGGAATGGAAGAGGATGCAAGATTTGAAACTAAGGTGTTTGAGTGGTTAGAGAGATTATAATGGAAGGAGTGATATCTGGTTCGGGCTAGATCGGTTACATAGGGAACATTAAGGTCTTTATGTATGATTTTATTTATGACAAAGTAAGGAGCATTGAGGATTTTACGGAGTACTGTGGATTGTAAGGGAAAAAATATTGAATCTACAAATTGAACAATATGACAGACAATGAAAAATAGTGAGTGGCTTATATCTAAATTACAGTGTGAGTATTAACTTATATACCTATACTTAAAAATATAAATACATATATTCAATATTACAAATATTGAAGTACGTTGAGGTTTATTATATAAAAACTGTTCATATTTTATGTAGTATTTATATGACAATATCATAGATAATCAAATTGTATTGAAGAATAAGAAAAAATCAACTAAATAGGACCAGTATTAATCATTACACAGCGAAGTCAGCTGTTATCATTAATAATGTTACTATAGTTACCGTCTTATCACTTCATATATATCAATGTTTAAATAGTGTTCATTTAATATATATACATTCTCAAATATAGCAATAGCGAAACATTGTCGGGTGTGCTAGTATTTTACATGTACATACATAGTGAACTGAAAATTTCGAATTATGATGGATTTTCTCTTATAATAGTACAAGAGCCCAAGAGGAGAAAAAAGGCAGTTATCTCACCTCAATTTTTGATAACTTTAATGAAAACTATGTATAATTAATAGTCAAAACTGATGAGTCTGCCAAGTATAGGTAGGGGGGAAAAAAATGCCAGCTGTTTCAAAACGATAAAAAAACTAATTTTTCATTCGGAGCTCTATATCTTAAAAAGTAACAACAGAAGAAAACCTAAGAGAACGTCATTTAAAGAAGAGTAAATTTTCTAAACTATGAGCCCTAATAGATTTATTTACGTTAAATAGTTTTCGAGATATAGCTTTTTAAAAAGCAACATTTCATAAAAATGTTGTATGGAACGTACTGAAAGATCAGTACTTAGTGAATTTATTTTGAAAAATTTATATCTCAAAAAGCATTTGACGTACAGATGTCTATTAGCACTAAAATTAAAGCCAGTTTAATGAGCTATAAATTAGTTTATCTTCGTAGGAGTAATAGTTTACATGAAATTTGCTAAAATAAATTGATTTATAGTTATTCGAACAAATTTTCATTTGCCAAATTTATATTCATGCGTGAATATCATAAAAACTACTACACCAACGAAGATAAGTGTAATAAACTACTTTACAGTAAGTTAAATTTCCTTTATTTTAAGTGTTGGTAGACATATGTGCGTCTTATGGGTCTAGAGATATATTTTTATCAAAAATCGAACATTTTATACGAACAACTAGTAATTAACATGTTTTGAGATTATTTGATCAAATATCATAAAAACTACTACTCCTACAAAGATATACATAACCAACTATTTTGTAGTAAATTTAACTAGCTTTAATTTGAGCGCTGGCAGATATCAGTATGTCCAATGGTTTTTGAAATAAAGTTTTTTATAAATCAAACTTATTGTCCGAACAACTATAAATCAATTTATTTTAGTAAATATCATGAAAACTACTATTACTACGAAGGTAAAGGTCATAAACTTCTTTATAGTCCATTAAACTAGCTTTAATTTGAGTGCTAATAGACATCTGTACGTCAGATAGGTCCTGCTAAATTTTGCTGTTTAAAAAGCTATATCTCGAGAACTATGGGATTTAAATAGCTCTTTTAGGGCTAATGTTTCAGCAAATTTACTCTTCTTTAAATAATGTTTTCTTAGATTTTCTAGTGTTGTTGGTAGTTTTTAAGATATAGAGCTCCGAATGAAAAATTAGTTTTTTTTATCGCTTTGAAACAGCCGCCATTTTTTATTCCCCCTACCTATACTTGGCAGACTCGTCAATTTTGACTAGTAATTATACCTAGTTTTCATTAAAGTAATCAAAAATTGGGGTGAGATAACTGCCTTTTTTTCTTCCCGGCTCTTGTACTAAATTAACATAACATACCCCATCTATTTCATATACCTAATAAATAGTAAATAAAATACAAGTTCCTGAATTAAAAGAATGATAAGAAAATAACTCTTTGATAAAGTAATTTACTCGCTATAATTCTGGACTTTATCATTGAGGGCAATAATTATTTTCGGCGGAATAAAACTGACCTAGGTCAAAAAGGGGTCTCTTTATGACCGGAAGTTATACCCGCCGAAGGTCGTCTGTATCTCGACCAGCAAGGCGAAGTAGCTTTCGGATTCTCTTCATAGGTAGCGTCACTAGCCAATATTCACAAATCTTATTTATATTAACACAAAAAGAAAAGTTTTACTCTTTTTTAAACAAATAAAAAAAAAAAAAAACTTTACTAAAATATGACCGTAAAAATATCAAAACAGATTTGTACAATAACAAGTTGCTACGCTAACTATCTAATATGAAAGACAAAATAGATAATTTTTTTTTCTGATCCCTCTAGACAGAAAAACATGAAATTAGTAGGTTGCAATATGTATGGTTACATAATTCGAATTAGTTACCTGAAGGTAATACACAACACGATTTATTTCCTTTCTTTTTCACAATAAAGCACTCACTAATTCATGTCTCTTTCTTTTCTAGAGGGATCAGAAAAAGAATTGGTTACTACCTTTTTATACCATTGGTACTTTAAGGTGTACAGTGAAATACTTGGCTGTGTTATGATGTGTACATTCCATGTGGATTCAGTTATAAAAATTGATAAAATGCCTTTTTTTCTGACCCCTATAAAACAGAAAAACATTAAATTAATAGGTGTTTATTTACATATGGTTACATAATTCAAATTGGGTAATACCTTTTTCTACCAATGGTACTTGAAGGTATATGGTGAAATAGTTATTTTGTTGTTTTGATGTGTCCATTCCATATAAATTTTACTAGAAAAATATCTGGAGGTAAGGGGACTTCACCATGTTGATTAAGCAAAGAGAAAATAAAACAAATATACCTAATATTTAAAGACAAAAGATAATAGTAAATAATAAACAGTCAGAAGTCGATAAAAAGAATAGGGGGAGATTGCATGAGAAGAAAGGAGTTAGATAGATAAATTTTTTTTTTTCTTACTTTCTAAATATATTTATTTACATATATAAAATCGACTTAGCCTAAATATATACAATAATTCCAACAAATCTTGTATTGCCTCTTGGCATTGTAAGATGGGAGTTACATGGTCCGCTGAATGGTATTGCAGTGATGGCATGTTTGCAGGGGGATTCACACATGGAATGGGGAGGGACGATTCCGGCTGGTGAAAGATAGATTTTTTTTTTCCTATCCCTCAAAAAAGTGAATTAATAAGTGCATTACTGTGAAAAGAAAAAGTAATTCGTGTTGGATCTTACCTTTTACTACCTTTGGTATTATAAGGTTACCTGTTATGTTTATTTGTATACATGAGATATCCATTCTGAAAAAGGTTTTATTTTAAATCCGGAGGTGAAGGGCCTCCTTATAGATAAACTGAAAAAGCTAAATGCAATATATAGGTTACCCCACTATTTCTCCTCCCGCTTCCCTACTATTTTCAACTTTTATTTCTTAACTATTATTATTATTTACTTATTATCTTTCTTCTTTTATTATTATTACTTATTACCTTTCCTCTTTAATTATTATTTGTTCTTCTATTGTTCATGCAGAGGTCCCTCAACTCCAAATATTTAAGTAGAGTTCTCGCAGAATAGACACATCAAAACCTCAGATAAGTATAAGTATTTGGAATGACAGTTTTCATAACAGACAGACTATAAATTCCAATCCACTGGTCTCAAGTCCTTACATCAAGAGATAACAGATTTTTTTCTATTTTCCTTAGAGTGAATCATAAGAAACTCAAATATATTTAAGCAATAATAAATACATTGTCTTATATCTCTAATTAAAATTGACTTAGAATAGTCCAATTTGTATCTTATAATGTTCCGTCTATCTGCTCATTTAATAATTCTTTCATTTTAACGATACTAATAAAGCATAAATTTGGTAGACTTGAAGTGAATTATAAGAAATCAAAATATATTTAAGCAATAATAAATATGATATCTTCTATCTCTAATTAAAATTGACTTTAAGGGTCCGATTTGTACTTTCTTGAGTTTTTTCATACAAAATTGAAATTATGTTTCGTGAATTTATGATCAATCTTTACATGTAGAAAGAAAACTGAGTTCACTTTTGAATTTGGCACTCCAAAAACATGAAGTTCAGCCAAAATTATAAAATAAAATTTCAAAAAGGTTCTTTTTGTGCACCTATGCAATAAATCAAAAAACTTGTGAAAATTTCTTTCCATTAGTTTTTACTAAGACTATAAATATTTACATTACTTATATAATGATTACAATATGACCTCCTTTTCCCCAACCCTTGTAAATTACCAAAACTCAATCTTAAACAATAAATAATAAATTAACAAAGTTTATATATAAATAAACGAAAACCATGAGATATCAGGCACCACCACAACCTGAAGACTTCTCTGAGCGTTTACGGATGTCTTTCTAAATTATTTGACTGTCATTCAAAATTATCTCAGAAAAGTAAAATCGAATGGATCCAAGCCCCATAAACAAATATATAAAATTATTATTATTAACTAGTATTGAAGAAAATGCAGATAATATTGAAACTGCACAGAATATAGTATTAAAACTAAGAATGAAAGAAAAAATAATAAATAATGAGAGATAGTTGACCATGGATGTCTTGCACGAGGAGAAGGTGGTTGGGGGTGAGGACAAAATGAAACACAAATAAGTTAATGTAACTTATTTAATCATGCCAACGTTTTGACTAGATCTTCTAGCCTTCATCAGGGCTAAGAACAGAACAAGATAACAAACAATAAGTATAAAAAATAAAAAAGACAAAAGAAAGTATAAACAGAATGACATAAAGTGAATAATTTTACAGAATGGAAGAAAAAAAAATTATTTATTGTTTTCAAAATAATTTTTTTTTCAGTTCTTTTGTTAAACTTTACTTATATTTTGCCTCTTTATAAATTATTATGGTTACATATATTTTCTTTCTCTCAACTTTATTTTTCTCTCCATATTTCAATTTTTAAATTATTAATAACTAATATATTCGTACTTCTTTGCATTATATAACTTCATTTTTATTTTATTTTCTTAATTATGTTATTTTACCTACTTGTTCAATTACCTATGTAAACATTTTATTTTCCACTTCTCTCATCACTTCATTTTATTAATTGCATTCTGTAAAATTATTCACTTTATGTCATTCATTTTATACTTATTGGTTGTTATCTTGTTCTGTTCTTAGCCCTGAAGAAGGTTAGAAACTCTAGCCAAAACGTTGGCACAATTAAATAAGTTACATTAACTTATTTGTGTTTCATTTTGACCGCACCTCCAACCATCTTCTCCTCGTAAAAAATAATAACGATAGGAAAATAAACAAAATAAATACACGCACACATTGGCAATTTTTTAAAATTGAAGTAATATAAAGATAAACATATTTGTGATTAATTGAATATGTAAGTAGAATAAGAAAATTAAAGATAATAAAGCACAATCTGTCTTCAGAATTTTTTTTTAATTTATAAATAAGTATATTAAAAACAAACTGAACAATCAACTATCATGAAAAGTGTTTACAGTTCGGTTAAATATTGTTCAAATAAAAATAAATAGCAGTGAAACACATAACAAAGGCACTGCATTGAAAAAATTGTTGGCCTTCAAAGAATGAATGACCCTTGTATAGAACCATACAATTTCCTATTGTTCATTCAATAGCTCGGTATGTTTAGATAAGGCACAAAATGAGTTAAAATATTTTATTCTGAATAAATAAACAAGCCTATGAGAAATTTTTTTTAACAAGATAAATCAGTGAAAATACATTGAGAATTATCAGCATTCATTATGAAAGGTAGTATTATACTAATTTTATAGAAAAAAAAGATAAAGTATATTTAAAGATATGTTTTTTTTTTAAACTTCTAACAAGAAACTAATAATAACAAGATATAATATTTAGTTCTACAATGTCATAAATTGCAAAAAAATTTCGATATACTGGATGATCTCTGATTGACCGTGTGTATTAATAAATGAAATATAGTCCAGGTATAGTCAAATACAACTCAAATAGTAATAACTAATAATACTTAAATAGTAATAGTGAGCCGCTTCGTTCCTCATTGCAGGGCTTTGTCAGAACTAAAAAAGATACAAACACTTAACATATGTAAAAAAGTAAATGGGAAATTACAAGGGTATACAATGAAACATAAAGAATTAAATAAAAAAAATAAAAGATTATAAACAATAAATGAAAACAGAAATAGTAACAGATACAGAGAAGAAATATAAAAGAAAGTAAAAACTAAGAGATGAAAAAGGGGGATAAGAATAAAAAAGAAAATAGTTATTACTATTTGAGTTTTATTTAACCACACACGGACCATATTCCATTTATTTTACAAAAACATTTTACTTTTTATGAATGGAAGATGGTCTGGGTGCAGTCAAATTAAACTATTTATTATGAATCAATATTTCACCCCACTTTGCATGGCTAAAAAAGATACAAACAAATAAAATAATCAAAGAAAGAAATGAAAGTTTATATAAAAATGAACAAACTAAATAAAATAAAATAAAAATAAGATGTACAGTGAAAAGTAAAAAACAATTCAACGAATTATACGAAATAAATGATAAAAAATTAAAAAAACAGACATAGTTCATGTAAATAAAAATAAAATTTTTTTTTCCTTTCATTCCACTCTCCATTATCTCCTCTCTCTCTTGTTCCTTCCTTATTCACTTTTCCAGACATTTATGTTTATTTTAGCTTATTATTGTTTACTCATATATATTACTGTGTATGTTTTATCCACTGTAACAGATAATCATTTTTCTTTCTCGCATATTGTATCATATATGCGGTTATCTTTCACACATTTCATTATGTTGATTTAAATTGTTTTCACTATTTAATATTTTTACTCATTATTTACGTATTTTATTATCTTAATTTAATTACTCATCATTCATATTTTCTTCTGTAACTTTCTTTATGTTTATTTCTTTATTTACATGAATTTTTTTATCAGTTATTTAGTATAATTCTTAACTCCACAATATTATATTTTATCTTCTATTAGTATCAACGAATATCTACTTAATTTATTGTTATGTATAATTCCAAATCTGTTTTTTATCTCAATATCTTAATTTCATTTTTATTTTTCTCTGAATTAAGATTGTTATCTTGTTTTATTTTTCAGCTCTGAAATTTAGGTCGAAACATCACACAAATAAATTTTGCTAATTTGTGTATCTTTGATGACCGCAACCCACCTATTTTCTTCGCATTTTAATGCAAACATTTCCCTTAATGATGCACATTATATATTTACAATAGTATAAGATTTATTATGTAAAAAATAAATAAAATAATAATGAACATACAAAATGTAAAATTAAATATTTTTATGAAAATATTTAAATTACATGTTACCACCATTTCTACAGCCTGCAATCTAAGAAAATTTTCACAAAACAAATCAATTAAGATATACAAATATATACTTGGTTAGTACAGGAACATTCCAGGCAACTTGAAATTCCTAACAATGTTATCACACAGGAGCAACACACCATTAATCAATGTCACACTGACGAAATTTTCATATCCGGCAGCCCTGAGATCAAATGTCATTAATGATATAAGAAACTAATTAGTTTAAAAGTGTCTTCAAAATGAGTTTTTAAACATGTTCTGATAATACAAGCCTTTGTTTGTTTTATCTTCACATTCTCTTGATCGGAAGTAAACATGTCAACTATTCCAATAAAACTAATTAGTCAAAATCTGTGATTTAAATCCAGTTTTAGAAACATTTAAAAATGATTCTAAAACTGGATATAATATTATTTAAATATGTATAACTTTATTTCAAGTTAAATATTTAATAGACAAGATTTTATTGGCTAAATAATCATGATGAGTCATCCCAACAAATCTATAAAATCAACAATTGTCAGAAAATATATTCAATTTATTGATTATAATTAATAGACATAAAATTAGTCTTTAAACCCATCGGATTTTGAAACAAATGAAACCGGATATCCATGGTGGTAACTAAGTATCCACTTGTGCAATAAACAGAAATAATATAGGGTTGGCAAATAAGTCCTTTCGGTGTTTTTGGAGTGAAAGAAAACTAAGTATATTTTGTACATAATATTTATTTTAATTTAAAGTGTAATGTACATTATCTTCAATTGCCTTACTCCATCTCTCCAACAACTGAATAATCCCATGTTTACAGAATGTCTGTGGTTTATTAGCGAAAAAGTGATCAAGGTGCTGATTAGGATGGATTTTGATCGACTATCACCTTAACATCAACGGTTTAAATTCCTTGTGGGCAACCAGATCGCGGTGCGTCGTTTATGTCAAAATTCCCTGCTCGGCTTGAACTTGGCAAACCAATTTCGGCACGTGCGCTCAGTTAAGGCATTAGCCCTATAGATGCCTATTTTTTTATGTGCCTCTGCAGCTCGCTTTCCTTTTTAGAAGTAACAAAGCAAAATATGCATATAATGCACGATATTTACATCCATCTTCTCAGCTGGATCACAAACACAATACTGACCTAATCTTAACAAGTGTCAACATACATAACTGTTTACATATTATAAATAAGATAAACAATCCTCTGTTGGGATTAATCGCATCAGAAAAATGTGACGTATTATAAACAAAACATGAATACAAAACCGAAAGGACTTATTTGCCAACCCTATACTTTTAAACAAATATACTAAACGACACACCCAAACCGCACTAGACTCATTAATATAAACTAAACAAGTAAAGTTTCAAGCAGATTTATTTAAATAACAAATCTTTAATTTATTTATTTTCCCTCATTCTCAGTTATCTCCTATAACTTTTTATGTTAGATATTATCGTGTTAAAACGGATCTTTTATTTATGCGTTTTTCATCATTCTAAATTATTTTCTAAGACTTTTTGTTAGATATTATTTTTTGTAAAATTTTTAGCTTTGTAATATATTTTAGACTCTGAGGAGCATTTAGGGTAACAGAGATTTTTAAGAAACTAGATTATAAGAAGAATTTCAAAGGAACCAAAAGATATATTTTGATTACTTAATTGATTTAAATTACATCCAACAAATTTTTTTTATCAGTGATTATTCAGTGGGTCAATTATGTTTTAATAATTAATAAAAGTAAATTTAACAATAAATATTTCTATTGAATGGAATGGTATAAATTTGCAATTTTAATGGAATAAAATGTTTATTTAAAATAAACAATTGTATGTGTAAAATGAAAATAAATAAATCTGTATCTTTTATTTATGATTTTTAATGGTTTAACAAGTTTTATTAGTTGTGTAGAAAAAAATTTGCCACTTTATTGCTTTAATAGTTGTGTATCAATTTTTTGGACAAAAAAGTTTATTTTCATTTTGTAATTGATATATTCCATAGATACTAAACACTGTGATTACTTAGTGTCAGCCTGTAGAGCCATGGTTCCTAACCCATAGAACTCTGTCGACCGAGCTCCACACGGAAACTGAACCCTGTTAGTACAAGAGCCCAAGAGGAGAAAGAAGTCAGTTATTTCACCCCAATTTTTGATTACTTTAATGAAAACTATGTATAATTAATAGTCAAAATTGATGAGTGCCAAGAATACATAGGGGAATAAAAAATGGCGGCTTTTTAAAAGTGTCAAAAATAACTAATTATTCATTCAGAGCTCTTTAATCTTTAAGACGACCAACAACAATATAAAATCTAAGAGAACATCATTTAAAGTAGAGTAAATTTGCTGAACTCTAAGCTCTAATAGAGCTATTTACGTTCAATAGTTCTCGAGACATAGCTTTTTGAAAAGCAATATTTGATAAAAATGTTGTACAGAATGTACTGAAAGATCAGTTGTTAGTGAATTTATTTTGAAAAATCTATATCTCAAAACCCATTCTACGTACAAATGTCTATTAGCATTCAAATTAAAGCTACTTTAATGGGTTATGAAGTGGTTTATCACATTTATTTTTGTAGTAGTAGTTGTTTTCATATTAGCTAAAATAAATTGATTTATAGTTGTTCGGACAAATTTTCATTTGCCAAATTTATATTCATATGTGAATATCATAAAAACTACTACCCCTACGAAGATAAGTGTTATAAACTACTTTTAAGTAAGTTAAATTTCCTTTATTTTGAGTGCTGGCAGACATATGTCTTATTATGGGTCTACAGATATATTTTTCAAAAATCAAACATTTTATAAGAAAAATAGAAATTAACAGTCACATAGTTTCTGAGTTATAGATTCCTCAAAATAAATTAACTAACTACTTATCTTTCTGAACATTTTTAAGAAATGTTACTTTTTAAAAAGCTATGTCTCGAGAACTATTTGATGTAAGTAGCAAATTTAATTTAGTAGAAAATTTACTCTTCTTTAAATGATGTTCTCTTAGCTTTTTTAGTGTTGTTGGTAGTTTTAAAGATATAGAGCTCCGAATGAAAAATTTATATTTTTTAATGTTTTGAAACAGCCACCATTTTGTATCCCACCTACCTATACTTGGCACTCATCAATTTCGACAAGTAAGTATATATAGTTTTCATTAAAATAATCAAAAAGTGGGTTGAAATAACTGCCTTTTGTCCGGGCTCTTGTACTATGTCACTATGTATCCTCACTCCTGATGACTTCTGGCAAGGAGGGGTTCTTCTTGGAACAGGTTTTAAAATTAAGTTGCCTAGAAATGCATTTCAAATGTTACCTTCATTGTGCATTTGTTTGTTAAAACTTATCACTTGATATAAAAACAACAGGAAAGATGATCAATAAAACAGTTCTAGCAATAAATCATTACAAAATGTTTTCTAGTACTCTTGATATAATTGTATTAAAAATCCATTTATCTGTTATAGTGTTCTCAAATTTTTCCAATAAATATTTCCTTTAAATAAAAAGACCCTTTTGCTATGATTAAATGTAAATGATGAACAACACACCCTGAATAAAAAAAAAATCTTAAAAGATAATTAGGTAAATTGGTTCAGTTCAATTATCTTATAATGAAAAAACGAACAAATAAAAATTTAATTTTTATTTCAAAAAAGCTACAATACAATCATGAAACAAAAAAATTACTTGTTCATTGACCGTAATTAAATAAAGCAGTTTCACATAAGGAAGAACATAAAAATAATAAAACAATAATATTTATTAATAAAACATAATATTTATAGATATAATTAACTAAAGAGGGGTCTATTGGCACAACAAAAATATAAAATTACAAGAAAATAATTAGTGCTTCAAGTCAGACCGTACAAAGGACATGGGGTACGTAGGTGGCTTTTCCTCTTCTTTCGGAGTCAAAATTCCGACATGGTCAGGAAGCGGATTTTTTGGACCATTTTTGCCAGATGGATCCCAGGGCAACATTATCTTGACCTTGATACCAAGAACTCCTAAAAAAGTAATGAATTTATTCTTAATAAAATATTTTTGGTTTTATTCTTATCGCCCCCTTTTCCCTTCTCTTCGTTTGTACTTTATTTTATATTTCTTCTTTTTATCTGTTATTATTTCCGTTTTCATTAATTGTCTATAACGTTTTATTATTCTCATTTAATTTTTACATTTTATTGTATAACTTTTTAATTTACTTTGTTCATTTATGTGTTTGTTATCTCTAGTGTTCGTATCTTTTTTTAGCCCTGCAACATGCTCAATATAAATAGTTTAATAACTATTTGAGTTTTTATTTGACCGCAACCAGACCATCTTCCTTTTTATATTTGGTTATGATTGTAACTATATATTACACAAAAATACTTATAACAACAATTAAACAAAAACTTCTGAAGTTCTATAGTTTATATTTTTCAAATTTCCGTCTTACACACACTTGCAATGAGAAAAAAATGTTTTTTTTTAAATGGAAGAAAATTTTGAAAGGTCCACTATTATAAAACAATAGGTAGTTCATAAAATGATCAAGACCTTAAGCGAGGCTGTGATGCCACTAATCAACAGGTAATTTAAATAAAATTAGTTACATAAATAAATTATTTAGATATGTCAGTAACAATTTCCACTTGCTTTAATGTATTTTGCTTTACTCGTATGCCTACTATCTTAACAGACGAATTGGTACCCACTCAGTTTAGGAGGAACTTTTACCTGATTCTCTTTTAAATATTTCTTTCTTTTAACAAGTCCATTTCAAAATATAACCTAACCTTTTTTTTATATATATGTATATATAGTTGACTATTAAGATTTAAATATAAGTAGATGGTCAGGGTTGTGGTCAAAAAAAGAACAAATAGTTAAAAACTATTTTAATGTCCGATGTTTCGCCCCACTTTGCAGTGCTTCATCAGGGCTGTTCAAAGTGAACGGTTGAACCCTAATAAAAACTCAAATAGCTTTATTGAAATAAAAATTAAATTTTTATTTGTTCGTTTTTTCATTATAAGATAATTGAACTGAACCAATTTACCTAATTATCTTTTAAGAATTTTTTCGAAATTAACCCGAACGGTTCAACCATTCGCTTTGAACAGCCCTGATAAAGCCCTGCAAAGTGGGGCTAAACGTCGGACATTAAAATAGTTTTAAACTATTTGTTCTTTTTTTTACCGCAACCCTGACCATCTACTTATATTTTAACCTTTTTTTTTTTCAGATGTGCCACTATTTAAGCAAAACAAGGATGTACCATACTATGAGAAGATGTATTTTGAACTATGAAGCATTTTTTTTTTTTCACTTTGGTTTTTTTTTTTTGGAGGGGAAAGTTTTTTCATTCCCTTAATGAATCTACCACTCAAATTTAGAAGTAAACATCAATAATCAACAAAAAATACTACAAACCTTGACGCAGAAGAACATGCCTGGTTGCAGCATCAACATAGTCTCTAGTAGGCTCACCACTATGTATCATAAGGCCATCAACAAATTTCATAGATTTTGCTCGTTGTCCCCGCAATTTGCCAGATACAACCACTTCGCAACCCTTAGCTCCATTTTCCATAATAAAGCGAAGTATACCATAACAAGCCCTGACATAAAAAATATATAAACAGATTGTAAATGTATATTTTATAAATATTATTAATATTAAATATATTAAGGGGACTGGAGTGGGACAGAGGTAAATTGCTATACAACTAACTCCAAGGACCCACGTTCGAATCCGGAAGAATAACATTTTTGTTAGAAATTATTTATTTTACACATATATGAGATCCAAAGAATTATTTATTTAGAAAAGGCAATGATATATAACAGGAGATGTCTATTGCTCTGTTACGGATACTAAACTAATAAGCAATCCTGCCGATTCTTCCAACAAAAAAATACCCACTCCCATGGTATAAATATTTGATAGTTTCAATCATGACAGCATTAACTATCAAGACAGTCTTACTTTCGGACTGGGTCTGGCATGATCATCAATAATATAAGTAATGCAAGTGGACTAACAGTTGCATTAACTGCCACATTTAACTATCATATGTATACTCCTTGACAGTGGACTGTCACAATATAGCCTTACAAAATGCAATTGACGATAGGCGGAAAAACATTTTCCTTAAATATTTGCCCAAAAACTTAAAATTGTATCGGTCACAGGACCCCAAAACAAATTTACCATGGATCCCCAAAACAAATTTGCCTAAAAACTTAAAATCAGGGAGTTTCGCCTCCTATGACCTATGACCACAGCAACAAAGTACAATTGTCATGTGAGAGGTGACATACGACCGAAAAGGATTAAAAGGGGAAGGCATGGGGAGGCGAGTGACACCTGTGACTGTCACATAGCTCCTGGTCATTCAGGTTGAGGTTGGGGTTGGGGTTGGGATAGGGCATTGGGCTAATAACCCGATCCCATAAAAAAGATCTTATTACGAAACCTACAACTGGTCTCAGAAAATTTGACTGTCTTAACATGGTATAAACCCCAACTTTGTATAACAGGCAGCATATTCGATCTGGGACGAGAGCCTTAACACATAGGTTGCTTAGACTGTTCAGTAAATACCTCATGATATGCAAGTTTAAGATAGATGGGACATGTAGCATGAAGCAATCCGTCAGGACGCCTAAACAGAACAATGAATGCCAGTGTAGTTGGCAAGAGACCACATAGGAGGCCAAAAACCAGATGGATAAAAAGAATCAACCAAGATGCGAAGGATTGGATCTTACTTGTTTGTTTTCTCTCTTCTTACATGCCTGACTCTGGTTGAGCTTAATTTCATTCACTCATTGTTCATTAGGGTGAGTTTAAATGTAGTTATTTTTAATTGAGATTATAACCAAATTAATCTGTTGAGGCCAGATAGATCTTAGAGTGTTGTCTATAGCGAATAAATGATTGGAGTACATATATGTGAGGCAGTTACATGTTACACTTTAATTTTGGTTGAGGATATGATCCTTCAATACATAAATACACTTCAGATAATTATAAACGACTTAAACAAGAATCTAAGTAGAGAAACCACATTACCTCCGAACAGCAAGACCTCCGATGAGTTTGTATCTTAAAGATTCTGCTTGAGCAATAGCGCATAGACCTCTTACTGCAACTTTTTCAGCATACAATTCTAAAGTTTGAGGTGGGACATTAAATCTCTTCTGGACTACAGCGGTCAGCTCTCGAATTCTTCTACCCTTCTCTCCGAGAACACTTTGAGTCCTTGTTGCCATTATTATAATTTCAGTTCGACTTGGAGTAACTCTTATTTCAACCCCTGAATAGCCCTCCTCAGCAAGTTCCCGCATGAGGAATTCATTTAACTCAGCTTTAAATACACCATCAGCAACAAACTAAAACAATGTAGGAGAAACAATAATTTTTTTTTGTGGTGATAAAGCTGTCTAGTCATCAGTAATTTGATACCTAACTTTAAAAGCTTTCAGTGCCATTTTTGTAACATAAAAATATATTAATAGAAGATGGTCGGTATCTTATACTGTTGTCAATCTACTGCCTAATTCCATGGTTATTAATCATCTAGTTCATATTTTCAATTTATTGTTATGTATATTTCCAAATTTGTCTATTATTTATTTTATGTTTATGTTTTTCTGAATGGTGGTTATTATCATTTTTTGTTTTATAGTCCTGATGAAGACCTAAAAATCAGGTCGAAATGTCAGCACAAATAAATAATTTATTGTTAATTTGTTTTTCTGCTGACCGCATCCCCTGACCATCTTCTCCTCTTATTTATCTGTGGTTAACCATCTTCACCTCATTAAAAATATATTATAGTCATATTGGAAAATGATTATTTGACTCCACATGATTAATTATAGGAAGATGATTAAGATGACAGTAAAAAAAAAGTAACCAAAATAACACAAAAACCTATTTATTAGTCACCAACATTTCTTTATTCTTAGAATACTTTTCTATGTTTATATATTTTAATTACAAATTAATTTAACACGATTATCTCTCACATTTCACACAATATTTCTATTATAATTAAATAGTTTAATTATTATTTGAGTTTTTTTTTTACCTCACCCGAACCATCTTCCTTTCATATATTACACACCATCAATGATCTTCCAACATACTAATTATGTTAGAAATATCTTACTACCTGCAAATATATGGTATTTGGGATAGAAGATGTAAAAAGGAGTAAAACACCATACATTTATTGAATTATTTAAATGAACATTATAAAAAAATTTCGTTAGCTGACCATACATTTAGATGTATGTAGATTGAAAGAAGATAGTCTGGGTAGCAGTCAATAAAGGTATCAAAATAGTAACAAAAAACTATTAATTGTTAACCATCTTTTCGCCCCACTTTGCAATGCTTTATCAGGGCTGATAAGAACGACGTTCTGCTGTCAACTGAGTCAGTTAAAGCACTGCAAAGTTGTGTGAAATTTTGGTCAATAATTAATAATGTTTAGTTACTATTATGATACCTTTATTGACTGCCACCTGGACTATCTTGCTCCAATAAAAAATTTTTTATTTGAAAGAATGAAAAACTCTAATTTCAACAGTTTTCAAAAAATTAATTGTTACAAAATTCTAACCTATATCTTGTGCAAAAGTAAGGTATAAATTTTTGTTCCAGTTCATTAATATAACATCTCAAAAAATGGTTATTTTGAGATATGCATGAAATCATAGTAATAAGGGTATGATCTATGCAGTATTATATCCAAATATTTGTTTTACTTAGATTTTATAACATATGTTTCAGAATGAACCTAAGTTTTAATGTATAGATCTTATCCTTTTTACAAAGATTACACGCATATCTCAAAATAACCATTTAACTGGAAAAAGTAGGAACTCAGACAGCAAAATATATAACAATTGACTAAGATTTATATTCTACTTTCAACTTTTTATTTAAAGCTATTCTAAATTCAATATTAAAATACAAAGAATAATTTATGGAGCAAGTCATCATATTAACCGAAAGGCTCATTAAAATATTTCAGTGTAACGATGGGCAGATTCATTTTTTTACAAATAGATTTAGAAATTTTTTGTCATTTAGTTTCATACTCTATCCAATATAGAACTCTTGTGGAATAAATAGGCTCGAAACATGATAAAAATAAGTCAAAAACATAAGCTTCTTTAAAAAAAATTAGGAAATACTATAAGCACTTAGTTCAGATCACTTGTTCAATATCGCTTTATCGAGTATTCAAACCACAAACAACTATATTAAACTTTAGTTGATTGTTTAATATTATTATTTCATTGTAACCTCTAAGGTGAAATATGATTTTATAAATCTCCTGAAAACTGTTAAGTGTACCTAGCTGCATTTGTAACTAAGCTCCTCATATATAACTAAGGATATGCTCACCTCCATGTAGGAGTAACACTTGTAAACTAATGGATGTTATTGGGCAAGCCTGTGTACTTTCTGCATTCTATGTACAGTGTAATCGATGTAATCTAAGCCCAACTACAGTATACTTTTGAAGCAGGAACAAAAGAACTATTCGAAAAACCACAATTTTATGCGATGATAAAATAATACTTCAAAGAATATATTAAAAAATATAGAGGTCATATCAACACCAGAGAGATGTTCGAGCCAGTAAGGGATTGAACAGTACAAATCATAAATTAAAAAAAAATTCAACATGACAATAGCTTCATAATGTAATAAAAATTTGAAATTTCTAAGATTTAAATAAGAAATAAATTCACGATATTACATAATTAATTAGAGAGATCATTAAAACTAAAATGGGTGTATTATATTAATTATGATTAAGTTTCTTTTAAGTGATAACTATGGATAAAGATGTTTTCAGTCCACTGAATTAAAACGTTTTCAATGCTTTACAAAAACTACACATTATCGAATCAGCAATCTAAATAAATATCTCGTTATAAAGCAAAGAAATAATAGTGCCCAACAAACTTACTTTCTTCTTCTTCGAGATCGGTAAATGAGGCATTTTCTCTGGTTATCTGAACGTGTCACACCAACTGATGAGAAGCAAGAGGAAACAAGATGTCTACTAAGAAAGACCAGGAAGATATGGTAACAATATTTAACAAATTTCAATAACAAAAATGTTTTATTTATAACATTAAAAACAAAAAAAATATTTGATTTTTTCGGCTTATATTTTAACAACTTAGTAACAAGGTATAGAGTGCAAATACAACTTTTCTTGAGCTTTATTATGTATATTATTTTGTGTATAATAATTTAAAACCAATTTAATTATAAGTGAAAATTATTTTCTATCTTTTTCTTAATTTCTTTGTTTCTTTTATGTTTTATATTTATTCAATAGATCTTTCTTACAAATGCCTGTTTGATTGGTTTCCTACCAACAACGATGGTCTATTTTCATATTATCATTACTTATTTCTAATTTTTATTTATTCATGTAATCAATCCTATTTATCTATTATATCTATAAATTAGCCAACACTTATTGTAACAATATTAGAATTAAAACTGTAAATGTTTAATTTTATGAAGAACGTTGGAGAAAACCAAAATGAACTTGTTTCTTTTTGTAACCGCATGTCAACATCCTATATGTTTATTTTTAATGAGGTGTTAATGGTTGACCGTAGATTACTGATTGGAGAAGATGGCCGGGGGGGAGGGTGCGTTCAGCAAAGAACAACATAAATAAACAAAAAAATATTTATTTATGCTGACGTTTCGACCTGAGTTTCAGGTCTTCATCAAGCGGAGAAGGTTGGCTAAAACCAGTTTATATTATAAATATTTTTTGTATATTTATGTTGTTCTTTGCTGACCGCACCCTCCCCCCCGACCATCTTCTCCAATCAATTATGTTTATTTTTAAATAATATTAATTTTAACTGGACGCCTATGAGGTCGCTTTGCGTCACTTCTTTTATCTGACGATTTTAGATGATTTATTACGTCTTATTGAATAGGACTTTACTTCATAATGACTCCAGAGCAGTGCTGCCAACTGACCCGACCAAAAAATATCCCCTTAGCGTCTTGAAAATACCCGCTCTTGGAGAATAGTCTTGGAGAGAAACTATAGCTCTATACATCGATACAATCAAAATTGTTCTGTTGCATTAGCTCTAGCGTGATAGTTGATAGTACAAGTGATATAATGTAGTAACTGTCACTTAACGAAGTATCACATGTATACACCTCGACAGTCACTACCATGGTGTAACTTTTCGATAGTTACAGTCATGATAGTTTACTGTCGCAACAGTAATGGCGTACTGGGTCTGATGTGATAGTTTATATTACAAGTAATATCATATGCCACATTTAACTGTTATATGTATACTCTATGACAGTTAACTGTCCCAACATCTTACCAACCCAACCTTACCTAATGTAATGATGATAGGTGGGAAAACATTCTAATGTATTTTTTTTTTATTATTTCTAATCTTGAAATTAATTATATTCAAAGTTTTTATTCACCTCATCAACAGTTATGGTATTGAACAATAACTTGAAGAAACAATTGCATCAGCCATGGGCCCCAAAGACTGTCTGCCCTGGTCCACAAAAATAATCAGCCTCAGGCCCCAAATATAAATCCAACCCGGGCCCTGCAAACAAATCTGCCCAGAGAGAGAGAGAGAGAGGGAGAGGGAGAGGGAGAGGGAGAGG